>NW_022589794.1:3175989-3217489 GCF_004348235.1 Phoca vitulina
GGGGGGGGGGGCCTCGGCGCGTGCGTGAAGGGACGGGGGCGGGGCGTGTGGGACGGGCCGGGGTCGCAGCGCGAGCGTGAGGGGACGCGGGGCGGGCTGGCGGGCTGGCGGGCGGGTGGGAGGTGAGGAGGGAACTCCCCCCCGCGGAGAGCCGGCAGCCACCCGGACGGAACCTCCGCACCCCGGTGGCCGCGGGGCGCCTGCTAGCGGAGGCCCGGCTCGTCATTGATTTGCCGTTGCTGCTGCCATTGTGACGGATCGCCTACCCCTGCGCGCCTGCTGGGTGCTCGCTGCAGGTATACACGCGCGCGCTGGTGTGTGTTTGTGCGTGTGTGTGTGCGTGTGCTGGGTCGTCCTTCCCGCAGCCCCGGGCTTGCTAGCCTCGTGGTTGTAGGCGGACGATGATTTCCTCAGTGAGAAGTGCTTCCTTCTGGTGTGATTTTCACCCCGTGCGTGAATGACGGTTTCCGCGTTGCGGGGTACTCCTTGACTTCACGTCGTGGCATTAACGGCCCACGGTCCTGTTTGGCAGGAATAGTGGCGACACCCGAGTCTCTGCGGGGATGGCGGGGCCCGTAGGCCGGAGCCAGATACTCAGTGATTCAAAATGAGGTTTCCTCTCGTCCTGCCTTTCTTTTTCCCCAGCTAGGGCTAGCTGTTTAACATTTTGCTTGTGGCTTTTCTAGCATTTGATGAAAAGGATCGTGCTCTTTTTGTTAGAGCAGGAAATTTCTTAGCAGTAGAAGCCTTCCGTTCCTAGGAGAAACCAGACGTGGTTACACTGGTTTTCAAATACATAAACCATTGGATTCTGTTCGTGGAGAGTGTGAGCCGCATGCTGCTTGCTTCTTGAAGAAGGAGGTCTGCTTTCATACGTATAGCTGTAGAAGGGGCTGGATAGGTTTCTATTTCTTGGTCTAGTCTAAAAATACTAAGTTAAATAAACCTTTTCACTTACTGTTGAAGTTATATTGAGTTACTTTCCTCAGAATTTCTTGTATCAGCATCCTCGGTCTTTAAGATCAGGCCAGTTGGTGTGTGGTCTTTTACAACAAAATTCTAAAAAAGCCCTGTATCTCCAGCTCCCACCTCCTTAATCTTTAGTGTGTGTGTGTTTTAAATCAAATAGATTAACTGGAGGTGGGTATGTGTTTAACATAGTTTTATTTTTCAGAGACAGCTCAAGTTTAATGTGTTTTTATTTTTCCTCGATACGAGAGTTGTTAAGCTATTCAGAATGGTAGGTATCATCCGGTATCTGGTATGGTGTCACAGGCAAGGTCAACACCAGCCAGAGTCGGTGGAGAAGGTGAAGCGGTTCAGTTCTTCAATATATTGTCTTTTACGAAGAAGTGAAAGGGAACATGAGATGTCATCCAGAATGCGTGCTGACAAACCTTGTCAGGTTGGCAATGTCGACTGTACTTAACTCTCCAGACAGTTAAATAGCACAACTCCTCCTCTGTCTTGCAAAGCTTCCTGGACGGTGAATTTCACACATTCTTGCCTATTCTTGAAAATTGTTCCCTTGTTCTGTCATTTCTTCTCTCAACACACATTTCTTGAGCTCTTAGCATGTGCCAGCCACAGGGCAGGGATTTGAGATACAGATAAATTAAAGAAGGAAGTCTGTTTATCAGTATTTTATATTAATATTGTCTCCAAATTCCGCTTAGGACAATACCGTATTTACATAGATACAAAGCATACCTTCTGGAAAAGAGACTACAAAATTATTCTTATTAATTAACTATACCCCCGCCATGTGAAAGAGATTCAGTTAACATCAATGAGTTTTTAGTAAAGTGACTGAGAAGGAAATATGTAAGTGAACAGATTGCTTTACTGTCCTCAGTAACAAGCTAACACATGTCTTTTTGGAAGAAAGTCTACTCACAACAGTAATAGAATACCTAATATTAATTTTAACTAGAGATATGCCTGCACTATGTGAGAAAACTTTAAAACCTTACTAGGAGGTAGAAGAATAAAGGATGAATGGGAATGAGACCAGTTCTGTTTTTTATTAAATTCAGTTGTTAAGGAAATATAAATGGAATTTTTTTCAAGAATATCCATGCACTGTGTTCTTTATGTCTTTATCTTCTTAAAAGTGTTATGGAAGTGGCTTATTGCTTTTCATAATTTGGTGAGAAAATGTTTCTGTTAAAGAGAAATACTCCTAGAAATGATGGGTTTCCTTGGTTTACATGACGTAATTCAAACACTGAAGGCTTAGTAACATAGTTTAAAAAACCTTTTAGGTTTTAAGAATTTTTATTTTAAGGAAAAGGAAGCTTCATATTATAACATCTCTGTTTTGCTTACAATACACCTTGACCTGCAGTACTCCTTCTTGCATGTCTCCTATCAGAGTCGTTGTCTCCTATCACATCAACATGTCTTATATCTTCTGGCCACAAAGCAAGGTCAGGACTGGGTGTGGCATAGGCTGTATATGTATCCCTGACACAGTACCAACACCCAGAGCATCATTTTTGCCTCTTTCACACAATACCTCTCTGCTATCTCATTCTTACCTTTTCTCATATTTCATTATGAAAACTTTTGAGCGTACAGCTAAATTAAAAGAATACTTGTAAACCACCCTCCTAGACTCCACCATTAACATTTTACTGTACTTATTTTAACATATATTTATTTCTTCATCAGTCCATCTTTTTTTGGTGTGTATTGAGTAAATTGCATATATCAGTATACTTCCCCTAAATACTTGAAAATGTATATGTGTTATTAATTAGAATTCAGTATTCGTTTAGCTTTTTCTTTTGATGTAAAATTTATCTAAAATGAAGTGCACAAAATGAAAGTACACATTTTCTGAGTTTTCGCAGATGCATGGTCTTTGCCTTTTGTATCTTCAAGTATGTCTTTGCCATCTCTCCTGGCCCCAGAGTTCTCACTCTGTGGCTGCTGGGTCCTTTTGCTAATCATTCCTTGCCCCTTGCACATGCTAAAAACTAGTGAACTTACTCAAAATCTAAAGAGATCCTGTTCTCTTTTATTAGGAAGCGTATACTCCAGGGGTGCCTGGGTGGCTCAGTTGGTTGAGCATTCGACTCTTGTGTATTGTTTCGGTTCTGGTCATGAACTCATGGTCCCAAGTCATGATCTCAGGGTCCCAAGTCAGGCTCCACACTGAGAGAGGAGTCTGCTTGAGACTCTCTCTCCCTTTCCTTCCCCCTCTACCCCTCTCCCTGCTCCTTCGTTCTCTCTAAAATAAATCAGTCAATGTTAAAAAAAAAAAAAAAAAAAGAAGCATACACTTCATATACCTGAGTGAAATGCTGTCCCTGACAAGGTCTTGCCTATCTCTGGGTACTGGCGCTCAAGTACTGGGTCTTCAGATGGAGACTGGAGGGCAGACACCTTGGGAAACAGACACGTAATCTTTGTGGGCGCTCCTTAAGTGTTGGACAAATGCCAGTGGAACAAATACGAAGTTGAAAGCACTATGCTAGTCTCTTAGATTTCGAATGAGATTATCCCAATTCTCAAGTAGTTCCTTATAAGGGAGGTGGACAGTAAGTAGGGTGTTGAAGTGCTAGAATCATGTACAAAGTTCTCCATGAGTACTGGCCAGGGAACAGTTACTCTCTCTGGGACAACAGGAAGGCTTGTCAGAAAAGGTGGCATTTAAATGAGGCCCAGAGATCATGGGGCGAGTGCAGCAGGAATTAAGTTTGAAATGTTGTCAAGGCCGTGAAAGTAGATGGTTGTGAAGCTTGTGTGCTCAGTGACTTGGTTGGAGCCGTGCTGCAGAACCTCTTATGCCCTGGATAGTCTCTTTCATAGCCTTCTGGTTCATACTGAAAGCTTCTTGCAGCCCATCTGTGCCCTGGTGGTAGGCAGAATAATCACTCCCCAAAGAACCAGAACCTGTGGATATATTAATATTGCTATATGGCAAAAGGGACCTTGCAGATGTGATTCAACTAAGGACCTTAAGATGGTGAGATTACCCTGGATTGTTCGGTGGGCCAAGTATAATCACAGAGGTCCATCAGAGTTGGAATAGGGAGGCAGAAGGTGAGCATCAGGGGGAGATGTGACTATAGAAGAAAGGCATAGAGAGAGCTGGTGTTGCTAGCTTCCTGCCTTACAAGCCTCCAATTGATGCCTCCATCTGAGCTTCTGACTCCATCCTTGCCCTATTCTCTCCTCTGGCTCCAACCTGCTTGTCTGTTACTTCCTTCCTCTCAGTCTACAGACTCTCCAGTCCCCAGCACCTCTTCCAGGTGTGCACTTTCTCTTCTTTTTTCACCTCCAAACTTTTCATTCCTTTTGTGGAATTTGTCTGCTGTTGCCAGTGATATATTGAGACCAGTCTCCCCTAATCACTAGTGAACCCTTATCTAACCAATCCTGTACATTATGCTCCTTAACTTACCTGAACTCTTTTAAGTCTCCCCTCCTTGAAATTCTCTCTTCTGGCTTTTGATACACCTCTCTTCCGGATCTTCTCATTCTCTAGTGGGTCTTTCTTTGCCTCCTTCGTGGGCTTTTCTTTCTCTTCTATTTGCTTCCTAAATGTTGATTTTCCCAATAATTTAATCCTGGTCTTACACTTCATTGTACTCTTCACATTATCTTTGGTTGACTTTATATACTGCCATGGTGTCATCTGATAATACATTAACTAACTTTATCAAATCTTACTGTTTCTTAGTGGGCTTTATAAGAATTATTACGTCATAGGGTTGTTGATAAGAATGTATGATCTCACTTAGACTCCTGTCCATCTGCCTACTTCACCTTTATCTCATAGTGGAAGAACATAGTCACTCTCAAATCTATGACAAAAGACCATCCCCTACCCCCCAAATCTTGTTGGAGAATATAGCTGAGTAGTTTGCATAGATACAGATAGAACAGAAATGTCGAAGGCAGATGATACAGCTGGATAACCCTCACATCTACATACGTCTCCTAAATGTCAGTTCTCTGTCCCACTTTCTGAGTTTAAAACCAACCCCATCAGGATGTGAGGACGATCTGGCTGCAACATTTGTCACCCCATTGATCACCAAGGTTGGTTTAACTGATCTGGCCAGGTAGGTGGGTGTCCCCTTCCTCCTTCACTGCTCCACGTGCATCCCTCCCAAAGTTGCAGGTTCAATCAAAGAGGACAACCTTCCCCAATAGAGGAGGACCATTCTTTGGTCAAGGATATACAAGAAGCTGCGCTCCCTGCTAGAACTTCCAAACAAGCTCTCAAGGTCCATTTGTAGGAGAACAAGTTTCCAAGACTCCAGACACATCCAAATGAGGCGCTGCATGTGGCAGTCTGCCTTTCTTTAAAACAAAACAAAAAACAGCCCAGTACCATCATTTCTCTAGTGTCTACTCCTCTTGATACATTGTTGTCATATCGGTCACCCAGGAAACTGGGAGTCATCTTTAACCCCAACCCATCTTCACATCCATATCCATTTGATTTCCAGGATACACCAATCTTTCCAAAGTCTTACAAGCCTCCAATTGATGCCTCCATCTGAGCTTCTACCCTTAGTCCTAATTTGTGTTCCCATCCTCTGGATTATGGTTTTAGCCTTCTTCCTTGTTTCTTTGCTACTGTTATATCTTCCATCAGTCCATTACACAACCGCCCCAAATGCAGGGGAAGCATTTTTAAGGTGCAAATCTAGTATCATTTCTGGGCTTATAACATGTAGGACAGAGTCTGAAAATGGCTTTTTTGTCCTTTTGTGACCTAGGTCTGGTCACGTGCGTCTATGGGCTCCCTTCTGGCTGTTCCCTGCCCTTCACAAGTATGCACCAGCTGCAGTGAGCTCCCTTCCCCATACATCATTGTCTTAGGCTCTGTCTTTGTTTACACACGTCCCCACCCTTCTTTGTCTGCCTAATTAGCTCTAGGACCCAGCCTTGAAATCACCAGGTGGTGCTGGGTGCTATTTTCCGTGCTCCATGACCCCTTGGGCATGCATGCTGTTGTCAGAGCAGTAATCATAGTGGACTGTAGGTGTCCATTTTCAGTGTCTTCAGCTAGACTCAGCTGCTTGCTGTCAGGAATAAATACTGTATTCGTGTTTTTATCTCCTGGGCCTTGTACAGAGCCAGGCGCATAGTAAGTGTCCACTAATTATTTATTAAAATGACAGAAGAAGATCCAAATATATAATATCAAGATAGTAATCAACTTACCAGCTGTTTCCAGCTGTTTCCCTAAACACAAAACTCATCCCAGTATCCCCACATGGCAGTGACAATTGTTACTTTAGAGAAATCAGTTTTGGCCAGTTGCACAGAAAGGTATCAGTGATAAAAGAATCTGATTATTCCAGGGTGCCTGGGTGGCTCAGTCAGTTAAGCATCTGACTCTTGGTTTCAGCTTAGGTCATGATCTCAGGGTCTTGGGATGGAGCTCCACGTCGGGCTCTGTGCTGTGCATGGAGTCAGCTGGAGATTATCTCCCTCTTCCTCTGCTCCTCTCCTGCTCGTGCACGCGTGTGTGCTTTCTCTCTAAAATAAATAAAATCTTGGGGCGCCTGGGTGGCTCCCCAAGATTAAGTGTCTATTCAGTATCGTTAAGCGTCTGCCTTCGGCTCAGGTCATGATCCCAGGGCCCTGGGATCGAGTCCTGCATCGGGCTCCCCGCTCAGCGGGAAACCTGCTTCTCCCTCTCCCACTCCCCCTGCTTGTGTTCCCTTTCTTGCTGTCTCTGTCTGTCAAATAAATAAATAAAATCTTTAAAAAAATAAAATAAAATAAAATCTTAAAAGAATCTGATTATTTCTAAGAAGTGGTAGGATTTAATTAATTGATTAGTTCAAATAGATTTGAATAGTTGCATAGTTTTTTTTTTTTTTTAAGATTTTATTTATTTATCTGAGAGAGAGAATGGGAGACAGAGAGCATGAGAGGGGGAGGATCAGAGGGAGAAACAGACTCCCCGCTGAGCAGGGAGCCCGATGTGGGACTCGATCCTGGGACTCCAGGATCATGATCTGAGCCGAAGGCAGATGCTTAACCAACTGAGCCACCCAGGTGCCCCAGTTGCATAGATTAAATAATGGCTTAGATCAGTGATTCTCAAACTTGGCTTCACAGTTGAGTCACCCAGGGAACTATTTAAAAGAAACAAAAGCCTGGCCCCTCTCTATACAATTAAGTCAGAATCTCTCAGAGAAGGATGGCATGGGATCCAGGTGTCATAATTTATGAATATACTTGGCATTTCCAGCATTCAGTTAGGGCTGAAAACCACTGGTTTAGAGAAAGGTTTGAGTAAGTTATCAGAACTGTAGGTTAAGGGAAATTAGGATGACATGAGACTAATTGCAGGCTTTTTGTGTTTTATATAATCCTAAAATGGGAGAGTTAATGGAATGGACCTTAGATACCTATGTAAAGTAGAGGCTGTACTGTAGTTTTTTTAATAAGATCCGATTGAAAATTTATTGGTGGCCAGAATTTCCTGCTTTCTTAGGCAACCTGATCTATTTCCAGGTGTCATATGATTATAATATTGACTTGTAATTGATTTCTTTGTGACTGCACACATTACTCCTAATTCTGCCCTCTGGAGCAACTCAAAATAAATATCCCTGTTCCACAGGACCTGTAAATATGTGAAAACCATTCTCTTGCTTCCATAAAGTAATTTCTTACACAGTTTAACATCCCTGGTTATTTCAGCCTTTATTCATGTGACATTGAAAAGTAAGTTCCAGGAGCGCCTGGGTGGCTCAGTCGTTAAGCGTCTGCTTTTGGCTCAGGTCATGATCCCAGAGTCCTGGGATCGAGCCCCGCATCGGGCTCCCTGCTCAGCGGGGACCCTGCTTCAGGGAGCCTGCTTCTCCCTCTCCCACTCCCCCTTCTTGTGTTCACTCTCTCGCTGTGTCTCGTCTCTGTCAAATAAATAAATAAAATCTTAAAAAAAAAAAAGAAAAGAAAAGTAAGTTCCAGGAAAGGTTAAGAAACCTCCTAGTAAGTATTGGAGCAGAGACTTGAACCTGGGCAGTCTGGCTGCAGAATCCATGCTATTAGCCACAGTTGGAAATATGCAGTTGAGGTTGAGGAGCAAGGTCGGGATAGAAGACAGAGTGGTCTATTCATGTAGCCGAAACACAGTTCTGTTGTGTGCCTGGCAGTGGGATAGACAGTGGGGATAAAACAAGTAGGTACATTGTGTGTCCTGGAAGTGCCCAGGGGGGCATTGAAAGTGGAGACCGAGAGATGCAGCGAATCATTAGAGAAGACTGAGAACCAAGATACACAGAGGGAAGCTAGGTGAGGAAGGAAGCAAAGTAAATAAAGAGCTTCAAGAACAATCAAAAGGCCAACAGTGTCCTCTGTAATAGATGTCATTGGTGAGAACGGTTTTTAGTGGTGTGGCAGGGCAGAAGCCATACTGCTTTTATGCATGTAAATTTGCATAGAACTGAGATGGAAATCCGTAAGATCTCCAGAAGACAAAGGGGGGAAAACAATAGGAAAGAAAACAGATTCAAAAGAACTGTAAATACAAACATATGGGAAATATTCAAGCCCCGTATTCAAAAGGTGGAAATTAAAAATACAATCTAAGTTTAAAACAACTTAAAAACGCAATGTTTATAGACTTCTGTTTCTGGCCAACATGGAATAACAGGGACAACGGCAACAACAACAACAAAGACAGACAAAATACATGAAACAATCGTTCTAAGACCCTGGATATCAGATGACAAAGGACAGTCATCCCTGGGAGATGGAAAATCAACGAGGTAAGCCTTCTGATTGTCCCAGTTTATTGCCTTGAGAGGGTTTCCAGTTTACAGCAGAGGAAGGAGAACCTGAGGTGGAGCCCAGCAGACTTCCTGAGTCAAGGATGGAGCTGAGAATCTGGGGAGAGCAAAGCAGCTGGAGTTCATAGGACAGACCACCAGAGAGGACAGGTCTGCAGAGGGTCTCCCACGAGTACTCAAGAGCACAGAGCAGCACGTGTGTGTGAGGAAACTCCACAAGGCCAGGGAAAGAATCCTCTAAAGGGTTGGAGGGAATAGTCCTGATATTTGCATGGGGAATACTGCCTGTTACTACTAGCCAGACTGGAAAACTCTCGTAATTCCTGGAACATTGGGAGTGGAACTATTTATGTAAAGCACTGAAAGGAAAATTAACTCTACTTAGAATTCTAAATTCAGCAAAAATATATTTCAACAACAAAGACAAGACAATCAACAGAATGGGAGAAAATATTTGGAAATTATATATCTGATAAGGGTTTAATATATATAGGATATATAAATATATATGTGCTTATACGTAGAATATGTAAAGAACTACAGCTCAATAACAGAAACAAACTATCTAATTTAAAAATGGGCAAAGGACTTGAACAGACATTTCTCCAAGGAGGATATGCAAATGGCTACTAAATACATGAAAATAATACAAATCAAAATACAATGAAATACCACTTCACACCAACTAGGATGGCTATAATAATTTAAAAAATGGAATAACAAGTTTTGGCAAGCATGTGGGGAAATTGGAACTCAGCATCACAACTCACAGTGATGCTGCCACTGTGGAAAACAGTTTTGTGGGTCCTCAAAAAGCTAAACATGCAATTACCATATGACCCAGCACTTCCACTTCTAGGTATAGACCGGAAGGAATTGAAAGCAGGGACACGAGCAGATACTTGTATGCCAGTGTTCACAGCAGCACTGTGCACAAGAGCCAATAGATGGAAACAACCCAGGGGTCCATCAGCAGATGAAGGGACAAACAGAATGTGGTCTCTCCATACAATGGAATATTATTTGGCCGTTAGAAGGAATGAAGTTCTGATTCATGCTACAGCATGGATGAACCTTGAAGACATGATGTGGAGTCACGTAAGCTAGACACAAAAGGACAAATATTGTATGATTCCATTTATATGAGTTTTCTAGAATTGGCAAATTCAGAGAGACAAAGGAGATTAGAGGTTATTGGAGTCTGAGGGGATGCAGGAATAGGGAGTTTGGTTAATGTTTCAGAGTTTCCGCTGGGGTGATGAGAAAGTTTTGGAATTATTAGTGATGGTTGTACAATATTGTGAATGTAATTAATGCCACTGAATTGTACACGTAACAATAATTAAGATAGCAAATTTTGTTAATTTTTTTACTACAATTTTAAAGACTGATAATGTAATTGCCAAAACCATTGGATTGTATACTTTGAGTGGATGAATTGTATGGTATGTGAATTATATCTTAGTAAAGCCGTTTAGAAAAAAAAGGCAAAATGAAGACATTGTCAGACTTAAAAAGCTGAAAGAATTCATTACCAGCAGACCCACATTGCAGGAAATGTTAAGAGATGGCCTTCAGGGAGAAAGGAAATGAAACCAAGTGGAAATCTGGATCTACAGGAAAGGATGAAAAGCAGTGGCAATGGTAACTACGTAGGTAAATATATGATATTTTTCTTTATTATTTAAGTATCTTTAACAGATAATTGATCATGTATTGGTTCCCTATTGCTGTTAACAAACTATCACAAACTTAGTAGCTTCAAAAGCACCCACTTACTGGCTCACAGTTCTGTAGGTGGAAGTCTGACCCTCTCTGGCTGGGTTTTCTGCTCAGATATCCAACAGCTGCTTTCAAGGTGTTAGCTGGCCTGGGTTCTCATTTGGAGGCTCTGATTGTTGGCAGAATTCAGTTACTTGTGGCTGTGGGACTATGATAGGACTGGCTGTCAGCTGGGTGTTGCTCTTAGCTCCCAGAGACTGCCCCCATTCCCTGCCATGTGACACCATCCACCTGCAGGCCAGTAACGGCACATCACATGTTTCTTGTGCTTCTAATCTCTGACTTCCCTTCTCTGATAAGCTGGAGAAAACACTTTTTTCTTATCTGTAAAGTAAGGGTGTTAGATCAAGGCAGGTTTTGTGTCTTGGTTTGTTTTTCTCAAAAAAGAGGATTTGTAGCAGCCAAACCATTAAATTAAAAATGAAATTTTGCATGGAACTCTAGAGACTAAGGAGAAAATGGCAGTCTACATAGTTCTTCATACTCCTGGGAATTTCAGACATTGTAGATATATTTTTGGACTATCTCTGATGTTCTTCTTTGTGTGGTGGGTGTTTGCATTATACCCAGCTGGGTGTGAGGGAGTCTAGGTTGATGATTTATGAAGCCTCCCTGTCACAGCAGACTTTCTTCATGTTTCTTTCTTTTCTCCAGCTTCATCTTCTCAGGATCTCCATTACTCAAAAAAGCATCATCAAAAACAAGGAGGGCATGGAAGCCAAGTCACTAACTGCCAGGTCCCATGTAAGTTGGGCTGCCTTCTTTGTTTTCCAACTGAGAATCCCTTTTAGCTTAAGTTCTGGAGTTCCTTTGCCTAGGAACTTCAGAAATTATATCTTGGACACTCTCCTCTGGGAGACTAGCACTCTTTTGTTTGCTTTATTTGTAGATGTAGTTTTATTCATATGTTATACACTATTCATATACCTTTTATATAAAAGAAATGCACGTTTAACAGTGATGTGGGCAGGAGTCAAGTGGGGTAATATTAAGCACTCCGATAAAATGCTTTGATCCACACTAGGGAATGAAGTCCACAGCACACTTCCTCCCTAAAAAGTTAGGTGGGAACTGGGAATGTTGTGCCTTGAGGGTCTCTCTGGTTCCTGGTTGTCCTAGATGTGGAGCTGGCTACGTGATGCCTCCATGGGGAGCTCAGGCACAAGTTATGTACTTACTTAGGGGTAGCTGCCACCCAGGCATGAGGAGCTTGGAGGAGGGTGGAACCTCTGGGAGCATCCAGGGTGGGAGACTGGTTCCCGTGTGGGTCCAGCTTCCCCTGGAGCATCCTGTATGTATTACCTCTGGTATATTGAAAATCCCACCAGAAAGTGTTGTGGTTTTTGCTCTCAGCTGTGCTACATATTTTGAAGGACTTAAGAAAACTAGTCTATTATATTTACCCAGATATTTACTGTTTTTGTTGCTCATCCTTCATTCTTGAGATTTAAAGTTTCTCTTTGGTAACATTTCCCTTTTGTTTGAATAACTACTTTTAATATGTCTTTTAGAGCAGGTTTGCTGGTAACAAATTCTTTTACTTCATTTTAGAGTATATTTTGCATCATTCCTGAAATATGTTTTCACTGGATATAGAAATGGCTTGACAGGTCTTTTTTTCAGTATTGAAAAAACCATTATTCCCTTGTCTGACCTTCATGGTCTTTGAAGAAAAATCCTCATTCAAGTAAGTGTTTTTTTGTTAAATCAGCATTTCTTTTTTTTTTTTATTTTTTTTTTTATTTTTTAAAGATTTTATTTATTTATTTGAGAGAGAGAATGAGATATAGAGAGAGAGAGCATGAGAGGGGGAGGGTCAGAGGGAGAAGCAGACTCCCTGCTGAGCAGGGAGCCCGATGCGGAACTCGATCCCGGGACTCCAGGATCATGACCTGAGCTGAAGGCAGTCGCTTAACCAACTGAGCCACCCAGGCGCCCTCAGCATTTCTTTTTGATGTAGCTAATGAAGAAGGCCTTGCTTCTGTATCTATTGTTTGTCAAATTACTTTGTTACTATTAAAATATAATCTCTATTTTTAAAAAATGCTATTCAATGTTTAGCAAAGATGTCTTGGATAATTATTTTAGATCAGAAAACATGGTGAGGTTGGTCTCTCTTTTTTTTAAAGATTTATTTATTTTAGAGAGTGCGTGTGCGAGTGGGCAGAGGACAGAGGGAGAGGGAAAAGGAGAGAAACAGACGTCCCACTGAGTGTGGAGCCCGACACGGGGCTCGATCTCACGACCCTGAGATCATGACCTGAGCCAAAACCAAGAGTTGGACGCTTAATCTACTAAGACACCTAGGCGCCCTGATGTTAGTCTCTTAAGCATTAAGTTGTACTTGGACTGAGGGCTGTTTTTTTCTGCCTTGAATTAGGTTCTTTATTTCACAGAATATAAGTGTAGATTAACTTTGGTGTCTGATACTCCTTGCTATAGCTGTTCATAACAAACTTGATTTAAATAAAAGTTCTTTTGGGGCCCCTGGGTGGCTCAGTCACTTGGGTGTCTGACTCTTGGTTTTGGCTCAGGTTGTGATCTCAGGGTCCTGGGATCGAGCCTCTTGTTGGGCTCTGCGCTCAGTGGGGAGTCTTCTTAAGGATTCTCTCTTTTTCTCTCTCCCCCTGCCCCTCCCCCCTAAAATAAACAAACAAACAAACAAATGTTCTTCTGACAGTTTCTAAACCTAGAGCATAACATGGAACTGCTTTTTGGACATTCCTTTTAGGACTTGACCAGAACCCAAATAAGTACTACTCACTTTTGGAATAAATTCTGGTCCATCCTCTTTTCCTGCCCCAGTGCTGTCTGCCTAATCTCTTTTTCTGTCAGTACTCAAGAAGGGAGGGCAGAGATACACATCTGGCTTATTACAGATTTGTTCCATGTTGTAGACATTGGTGACCTTCAAGGATGTACTTGTGAACTTCACCAGGGAGGAGTGGAAGCTGCTGGATGCTGCTCAGCAGGTCATGTACAAAGATGTGATGCTGGAGAACTATAAGAACCTGATTTCCTTGGGTAAGACTAACTTCTGTTCTCAGAGATATCCCCCTGCGATGATTTTGGTTTTTTATTGATCAAAAGGTATGGAGAATGAAGCACATATATCAGAGTGTGAGCTTAGGGTTAGGGACCTAATTTCTTTGGGGCATAGAAGAGGGTTTTGTACTCACTTCTGTTTTTGCGGAAAAAAATTTTTTTGTTTTGATTTGTTGAATTTTAAAAACATGCATATTTTGCTGCCTCTGTAGCCTCCCCTTGTCTACTCTTCAGAGTCCCCCCAGGACTAAGAAGGGTTTGGGGGTTGGGGCTGAATCTGGGATGCTCTTTGTGTCCAGCCCAGAGTTCCCCAACCCCTGTGCAGTTCTTTATCTTTTGCTGTGTACAGGGCATCAGCTTCCCAAACCAGATGTGATCCTCCAATTGGAGAAAGGGGAAGAGCCGTGGCTGGTGGAGAGAGGGATTCACCAGGAGACCCATCCAGGTGAGCACCAGTCAAGAGACATTGCAGCAGTAACCCAGATGAGCTGTTAGAGGCTGGAATACCTGGACATAGTGGTCACTAGTTCTCCTCATTTCTATAGAGAAGACTGAGTTTATTTACCTTCTATTTCCCCATGACCAGTCTTTCTACAGTCTTATCACACATCATTTGCATTCGGAGACAAAGATGTGTTCTTCATGAAAATTATGTTTCTGTTGGTGTACTTGTTTCAGCTCTGTTGGTCTTGCTTTCCTGATTCTTACACTGATTCTAGTGTTCCCATTCTCTTATTTGTCATACAGTCTTTTCTTTCCTCCTTGCCTGCCTTTTCCCTTTCCCTTTTCCTATGGCTTTCCTGCTATATGTAAGCCATGCAGTGGGCTTGGTAACCGACCACTCTTCAGAGTTTGCAGAGGGCTTGCCAGTTCCTGCTGGCTGAACTCCTTTCTCTCCAGAACTGCTGCTCCCAAAACATCTTTTTCTTACTCTATTCTAGCTCTATATTTCATGTTTTCTCAATTTATTCCTATTTTGTTTTCATCTTAATATCTCTAAAATGCAAATCATTATGTGGATTCCGAACATCATTCCTTTCCCCAATTTCCCTGTGCGTTGAATATCTGCTTTCTAGGTTAAGAAATAGAAGGTTGAAGGGGCACCTAGGTGGCTCAGTCGGTAGAGCATCTGACTTCAGCTCAGGTCATGATCTCAGGGTCTTGGGACTGAGCCCCACATCGGGCTCCCTGCTCAAGTGGGGCGTCTCCTTCTTCCTCTCCCTCTGCCCTTCCCCCCCTCTTTGTCTGTCTGTCTCTCAAATAAATAAATAAAATCTCTAAAAAAAGAAAAAAGAAATAGAAGGTTGTTGTTTTTCTTCTTCTTCCTTTATTCTATAGAAGCAGTCTTTTCCCTGACCTGTGTTTGTAAGTGCAGTCCTCTGGCATCTTCCTCTCCAGCCATCTTGGGTGCTGCTGTCTGAGTCATACTGCAGATAACCTCGGTGTGTGGTGAGGCATGTGACTCCACAGGAATCCAGTGTGGCCTAGTCATGCTGTGAGGACCTGTGTTGCCTCTGTCTGATCCCCAGTGTCCACACGTATTTGGTGCTTCCCTGCATCTCGAGCTTTGAGTGTGATGTGAATAAAGTCTGTCAGTCTTAGTTGTCCTCTGTGAAACTTCTTATGACTCATCGTCAAGTGCAGGTCCCTTCCTTTTCTGAGCTTCCACTTTAAGTGTACTTTTAAATATCATAAACTATTTTTTACTTGTTTTACATTTGGTCTTATAGGTGACTGCCTCAATTTTCTGCCTGAAAGACAAGTCCTTCAATATACCGTTAAGAACTTGATCAGCCAGCTGCTTTGGTGCCTTGGGAGGAAAGATTGTTTTGTTTTCTTTCATTTCTCCATTATTTCCTTTATTTTTTTCATTCCTGTGTTCATTCATTTAGGAAGCTTTCCTAGATGTCTCTTGATGACTATCTAAAACTAACTAGATCAACAGTTTAGATTTTTATTGAGAATTTGTTGTCAAAAGAAATACTGAAGCTCCATGTGCTTAAATACATGGCTGTGTGAGCTTCATGATCAATGTGGAAAGTATAATGAGTGGTGGATCTAAAAATGCAAATGGGGGGGGTCACCTGGCTGGCTCGGTTGGTGGAATGTGTGACTCTTAATCTTGGGGTTGTAGGTTCAAGCCCCACATTGGGTGTAGAGGTTACTTAAATAAAATAAAATCTCTAAAAAGAATACAGATGATGAGTTGATGAATGGATGTTATATGTTTTAAGTATAACTCACTTGAGTGTTGTGTTACATAATACATGGACAAATTTTAAAATTTTGATGAAGTAAAGCACCCTATTCATATGTTCAAACACGCCACTCATGGTTGTTCTCCTTTGGTACCCAGCCCTCACTCTTCCTCACACATGTTCATTTTAGAATTTTCCAGTTGGCATTTGTGGTTTGAAAAAACTTTCCATGCAATTTTGATGCCTTGGGTGGAGGGGAGGAGAGGGAAAAGATGGTGCATTTCCTGTCAGAAATCATGATGGCAGTAGACACACACACACACACACACACACACACACACACACACACACAAAATAGGCTGGTATTCAGCCTTAAAAAGGAAGGAAATTCTGCCATCTGCTACAACATGGATCAACATTGAGGATATCATTTAGTGAAATAAGCCGGACACAAAAGAACAAGTAATGTATGATTCCTGTACGTGAGGTTAGTTGAAGTCGTCAGAATCATAAAGACGAAGCATAATGGTGCTTAGCAGGTACTTGCGGGAGGGGAGAACGGGGCCTTACTTTTTAAGAGGTACCAAGTTTCAGTTCTACAGATGAGAAGAGGTGCGGGGATGGCGGCACAACCATGTGAATGTATGGAGTACCTGAGGTGGCCCTTAAAAATGGTTAAGATGGTAAATTTTATGTTATGCCTAGTCTACCACAATTTAAGACAGAAAAAAGGGGCGCCTGGGTGGCTCAGTTGGTTGAGCATCCAACTCTCAATTTTGGCTCAAGTTATGATCTCAGGGTTGTGGGATTGACCCCTGTGTCCAGCTCTGTGCTTAGCAGAGAGTCTGCTTGGGATTCTCTTTCTGCCTCTCTATCTGCCCCCCTCCCCCTGCCCAATAAATAAATCTTTGAAAAACATTTAAAATTAAAACAGAAAAAGACATCAGGGTGGGGAAAAAGCTAGTGACTGACACAATAGTGAAAGAGGATTGGGAATCGTGGGTTCCCACAAAGAAGGTGGCAGTCAGGAGCCTGGCACGGGGATCATTGTCAGGTGAATTACTTTCCTGGTGCTGCCGAGATAAAGTTCCACAAACTGGGTGACATAAGTGTGCCCTCTTAAAGCTCCAGAGGTCACAAGTCTGAGATCAAGGTATCAGCAGGGCCATAGGCCCTCTGCAGCCCCTAGGAGAGGATCCTTCCTTGCCTCTCGTGGCTCTGGTAGTCCCAGGTGTTCCATGGCTTATGAGTACATCATTTCGGTCAGCCACCACCTTCACGTGGCTTCCCGGTGTGTCTTTGTGTCTCCTCTCCTCTTGTAAGGATACCAGTCATCTTGGATTGGGGGCCCAGTCTGTACCAGTACAACTTCATTAATGACATCTGCAGTGGTCCTGTTTCCAAATAAGGTTGCATTCTGAGATACTGGCGGTTAGGACTTCAGTGTATCTTATGTGGGGCACACAATTCAACCCATACACCAGGTAAGAATAGAATATCACCTCACTTGTGTAAGGAGAGGCGGTACTTTGTAAATAGTGTTTTTGGGAGATGTCTGGCTGGCTCAGTCGATAGAGCATGCAGCTCTTGATATCTGGGTTGTGAGTTCAAGCCCCACGTTAGGCATAGAGATCACTTTTAAAAATACGGCTTTTTTTTTCCCCCATAGGTTAAGAACCTAACATTTTGAGCGCCTGGGTGGCTCAGTCAGTTAAGCGTCTGCCTTCAGCTCAGGTCATGATCCCAGGGACCTGGGATTGAGTCCTGCATCGGGCCCCCTGCTCTGTGGGGAGTCTGCTTCTTCCTCTCCCTCTCGCTCCCCCTGCTTGTGTGTGTGCGTGCTCGCTCTCTGTCAAATAAAATCTTTAAGAAAAAAAAAAAAACCGTAACATTTTACCTAAAAGGCATTAGGAGACAAACAGGCTTTTAACCAGGGGAAATAATGTGCAGTAATACACACAGATATAAGCAAAGGAGCAAAAAAGTCCAGGAGAATATGAGTTAGGGGCTAGCTTGTGAGTTAGTGTCCTGTGGTATGAGTCCTGTCAGTTAAGTCCCCCCCCCCCCTTTTTTTTTTTAAGATTTTATTTCTTTGGGACAGAGAAAGAGAGAACATGAGTAGGGGGAGGGGCAGAGGGAGAAACAGGTCCCCTGGCTGAGCAGGGAGCCCAGTGCAGGGCTCGGTCCTAGAACCCTGAGATCATGACCAGAGCTGAAGGCAGATGCTTAACTGACTGAGCCACCCAGGCGTCCCAGTTGTTAAGTCTTGGTGTCTCAGAACAAAGGAATCAAAATACAAGACCAGGAGAATATTAATAATGATTACTGTGGTATTGCTTTGACCATACATGTGTCAGAGTCTGTGACGAGCTCACACCTTACAATACTTAACAATAATCTTACACCACAAATACTGTTGTCTCTTGGATTACAAATAAGCAAGGTGATATTTGAAAAGTTTAACAACTTGTCTAAATTCACCACTAGTAGCATTAAAGCTTCGATTTAGAACCTGTATCTGGATAACTTGTGTCCAGTTGCTTTTCCAGCCTGTCACGTGGCCTTTCCGAGAAGTTCCTGTGCCAGTTATCTGGGCATTACTCTGTAGTGCTTTGGTGGTGTCAAGAACAGGCACTGTCTTGGCATACGGTTGGACTCATGTCTTAGGAATGTGAAATTGGCTGTAGTTGGGAAGAATGCGTGTCAGGGAAGGCCCCAGCAACAAGCAGACACGTTAGGTTCTTGTGTCACTAGATGAGATCATGGGAGTGCAGGCCTCTCTGTGAGACTTCTCTCACTGGCCCCCAGCACTGACTGTCCGACCCCATGTGTCCTACCCAGTCCTGTGTCTTCTTGCCCTCATTGCTCCTCTTACCTACTGCACAGCCCAGCACCTTTCCTGTTTGCTGTTCTTCTCTGCCCTTTCTCACTGTCCATGAAGGCAGCCATACAAGCAGCTCTATACAGTCTACATACTTGTTTCCACATCCCACCATTCAGACCTTAATATGTTTTTTTTTTTTACTTACACAAAAGTTTCTCTCTCTTTTTTTTTTTTCAGATTTGGAGACTGCAGTTGAAATTAAATCATCAATTTCCAGTAAGAGCATTTCTAAAAATAAACAATCCTATGGCATTAAAATGGAAGGAATTGCAAAGAATGATCTCTGGTATTTGTCATTAGAAGAAGTCTGGAAATGTGAAGACCAGTTGGACAAGTATCAGGAAAACCAGGAGAGACATTTGAGGCAAGTGGCATTCACCCAGAAGAGAGTACTTACTCAGGAGAGAGTCTGTGAAAATGGTAAATATGGGGGAAACTGTCTTCTTCCTACCCAGCTGGTATTGAGAGAGTATTTCCATAAACATGACTCACATACTAAAAATTTAAAACATAATTTAGTTTTTAGTGGTCATCAGGAAAGTTATGCAAGTAGCAGTGAATGTGGTCCAACCTTCTGTCAGAACATTCACCTTATTCAGTTTGCAAGAACCCAGCCAGGAGATAAGTCCTACAAATGCCCTGATCCTGTTAACTCTCTTACTAGTGGTACATCCCTTGGTATATCAAAGAGTATACATAGGGAGAAACCCTATGAATGTAAGGAGTGTGGGAAATTCTTCAGCTGGCGCTCTAATCTTACCAGGCACCGGCTTATTCATACTGGAGAAAAACCCTATGAGTGTAAAGAATGTGGAAAATCTTTCAGCCGGAGTTCTCACCTCGTTGGCCATCAGAAGACTCACACTGGTGAAGAACCCTATGAATGTAAAGAGTGTGGAAAGTCCTTCAGCTGGTTTTCTCACCTTGTCACCCATCAGAGAACTCACACGGGAGACAAACTGTACACTTGTAGCCAGTGTGGGAAATCTTTTGTCCACAGCTCCAGGCTGATTAGGCACCAGAGAACTCATACTGGAGAGAAACCCTATGACTGTCCCGAGTGTGGGAAGTCTTTCAGACAGAGCACACATCTCATTCTGCATCAGAGAACTCACGTGAGAGTAAGGCCCTATGAATGTAACGAGTGTGGGAAATCTTACAGCCAGAGATCTCACCTTGTGGTGCACCACAGAACTCACACCGGACTGAAGCCCTTCGAGTGTAAAGACTGTGGAAAATGCTTCAGTCGAAGCTCTCACCTGTTCTCCCATCAGAGAACCCACACTGGAGAGAAACCGTATGAATGCCATGACTGCGGGAAATCCTTCAGCCAGAGTTCTGCCCTCATTGTGCATCAGAGAATTCATACTGGAGAGAAGCCATATGAATGTTGCCAATGTGGAAAAGCCTTCATCCGGAAGAATGACCTTATTAAGCATCAGAGGGTTCATGTTGGGGAAAACACCTATAAGTGTAATCAGTGTGGGATTATCTTCAGCCAGAACTCTCCACTGATTGTACATCAAATAGCCCACACTGGAGAACAGTTCTCAACATGTAACCGGTGTGGGACAGCGCTTGTCAACAGCCCTAACCTTATTCGATACCAGACCAATCATATTAGAGGAAATACTTATTAATATAGTGAATGTGGAGAGTTCTGTACAAAGAGCAATAACTTTCTTTTGCATTGGAAACTCCTTCTGGGGAGAAGCTGTGTAGATGTAATCTGTGCAGAAATGCTTTCAGTCTTGTTACTACCCTTTTGTGCACTAGAGAGCTGGTCCTAGAAGGGGAAATAACCCAAGATTTCATTTTAGTACACAAATACATCAGCTTTTCTTTCCACAAATTCCTACAAAAGCAGTTGTCCTCGGGGCATTCTTGACCAAGCCTTAAAATGCTAAAATCTGAGAAGTAGGTGAGTTGTTGAGAGATTATCCAACTTTGTTACCTTCTTCAAAAAGATAGAGTTGCTACTGCAAAGAATAAAAAATTGATACAGTTACTGTAACAAAAGTGGAAAATAGTATTCCAGTGAGTTAATATGCCCCCCCTTTTTTTTAAATTAATTGTCTTTCTGGGACATTTAGTAGTGTTTACTCTGTTTTGTGTGTCTGATTTAAGCCACATTTTGGTTAGCAGCAGGGAAAATGCTTATAATGTAATGTAGAAAAATAACACATTTACTAGTAATGGTACTTATTTTAAATATATTTGCATGTGGGCAAGAATTGGAAAAGTACCCATGGATAAATGACCAGAAATGATTTGTTAGGTAATGGGATTGAGTTTTATAGTTTATTCCATGTTACTCTGATAATTATTTGAAGATATTTTTAAATATTAAGAAAAAGATATCCAGCTTCTCTATTCTATCATCAAGGACACTCAAGGACCATCTACTAGCAGACTTTCCCATTCTATGTTGTTTAGGGTCATAGTTAGAGTTGCACTCTTTGAGACAGGGTGCTAAAGGCTCCTGGGAATTTAGAAACCGTGATTCTTCGGACATGGGGATCTAGAGGAAGATTAGGTATTTGAGCACACCAGGGAGGGTCCCCATTTGAGTGGGAACAGGTACTTGGGCCATACTTAGAGCAACTATGCTCATGAAATAAACAGCAGTGCCCAAAGCCACCCTCCTTCCAAGGTAGTCCTTTATCTTTATAAAGGAAACGCAGTGGTTAAATGCATAAGCTTGAGCTAGACCACCCAAGTTGAAATCCCACCTCTGCCCTTAACTTGCTGAGTAACTTGGGCATGCTGCCTGACCTCTCTGGGCCTAACTTACAGATCTCTGCTTCTTTACATTAGGGATAATACTTACCTTGTAGGACTGTGGTGGGCATTGAGTGAGTAAACACATAAGCAGTTTAGAATAGTGCCTGATGTATATTGAGTGCTCTATCATTGCCAGCTGTGGTGATCCTGTTACTGTTGTTGCCTCACCTTGGTGTGTGTCATTGAAGTTAAACCTGCTTGAGCGTGAGTAAGAGCTCACAGGGCTCTCGCTTCCCTCCCAGCCACATGTTTCCCTCTTACCTCCGTCAGCACTTGGCCTGAGGAAATCGGTGCCCATATTGGGTGTATTGACTCATTTCCGAGGATCAGTAAACAGCTTTTAATATTGTATACGAAATCATCTTGTTTGTACAGAGGTAATATCTTCTAGGGAGGGGAGCCTAATCTTCAGATTCTGTGATAAGTTCATGCCCCCAAAAAGATTTAGCAGTAGAACCTGTTTTAATTCTCTCTTTCATTCTGTAAATGGATCTCCTGTGTATAGGGACTAGCCATTATCTGCCATTTGCCAGCAAACAAGATATATGTTAGATGCTTAATGATTGATGGTTGAATGATAAATATTTTTGAGACCAAGAGGACAAAGATCTCGATGTCTCTCTCACAGGAAAAATCTAGAAATGATTGCTAGTGTCATGGGACTTGGGAGCCACAGGGAACGTAAGACCATCTAACTCGTACTCTTCATCATACAGTTGAGATGAGGTGAGTTGGCGCAGGTCTCAGGTTTTGAGTGAAGTTAGACCCAGAACTAGGTCTCTGGTCTCTCAGTTACTACTGCTCTCCTCAGTGCTTATATACCAATACATATAATACACTCTTTTTAGAAGGAGTTTTCATGATAAACAGCAGTTCTTGATGGGAGTGGAAGAGTAGCCCCTTAACTTGGCCTCTTAGAGTTTCTGATAACCTATGGCTCAATTTTGCCCAACTGTTTAATGGAGGTACTTCTAGTATCTACCTCAGAGGGCTGTTGTGTGGATTAAGTGAGATAATGTGTGTAAAGTATTTAAAACAGTGCCTGGCACACAAGTACTATATGTGTTACTTACTACTACTATTACTAATGCTAACACACTAAGGAATGTAGGAAGAGAGAAATGTCTATGGATGATCACTAAAATAGTACTTACAACAGTGCAGAATTTGCAGTATAAAATGTATAATATTATGCAGACATTAAAATTATGCTGTTTGTTAACAAGAAAAATGTTGATGCTGTTATGTGTGTTGAAGAAAGCATGATAAATAATTGTTAATATGGAGTAAACTCAAATATATAAAAATAAATGAATTGTAAATAAGTGAAAATGAATCTTTCTCAAAACCCTTAAGGAAGTGGCGCCTGGGTGGCTCAGTCGTTAAGCGTCTGCCTTCGGCTCAGGTCAGGATCCCAGGGTCCTGGGATCGAGCCCCGCATCGGGCTCCCTGCTCAGCGGGAAGCCTGCTTCTCCCTCTCCCACTCCCCCTGCTGTGTTCCCTCTCTCGCTGTGTCTCTCTCTGTCAAATAAATAAATACAATCTTAAAAAAAAAAAAACTCTTAAGGAAATTTGTCAAAAGATTAATAACAGTTAACCTACTTTCTTTTCTCTTTCTCCTTCTTTCTTCCTTTCTTTTTTGTACTTTTCTATTTATTCCAAAGTCTCCTCAACAAATATATACTACTTTTAGGATCGGGAAAACAGTCTCTTCAGTAAGGGAATATTTTCTCTTCCAAAGTTTTCATATTCAAATAAACTACTAGAACCTTAATAAGGAAATTTGACAGCAGATAACTCAGAGGTTGCCAGTGGTTTGGGATGGGAGAGCAACTGATAGCAGATGGGACCACAAGGGAACCATTGAGGATGATCTGTGTCTTGATTGGTGGTGGTTGCATGACTGTACTTGTCTGTCAAACTATACACTTGAAGTGGATCCAGTTTGTTGTATGTAAGCTTTACCTCAATAAAATTGATTTTTTGAAAATATTCAGAAAACCAGGAATTCCTGGGAAATCAGAGAAAATCTGCAGCTCCAAGTTAAAGCTAACAACAATAGTAGTATTTGCTGATTTTATAATTCATCTTCATTTATAGACAGCTTAATACAAGGTAGCCAATCTGCTAAGCCCTTTAATACAATAGATTATTTCTACGTATAACCCTATGAGGAACATATTCTCGCCCCTATGTTTAAGGAAACTAGAGTTTGGAAATTTTAGGTAATTTGCCCCAATATACATGGCTAGTGAAGCTTCATATGAAAAGTAACTAGACAAGTGTGTGGCAGATCTCAAGCAAGGTAATGTCTGGGACTTTGTAGAGGATCTTACAAAATTAGCCAGTCCAATATAAAAAATACACACTACCATTGTTATTTATTTTCTCCAGAGACAAATTCATTCAGATCTGCCTTGAATAATGTCCTCTGTCTCCCTCTGTAGTATCATGTGTCCTATCTTAAAATGACGCAGGTACTAAGTGGAAATTAGGATCTGAAGGTAAGAAAGTAAATTACTGTGAAAACGAGTAGTGGCATGTAAGTTATATGCATTCTCTTATTTAGTTCTTACATTAATGCCGTTCATGTATACTACTTCTCTTTTGAGTTCACAGTGACTTGCCCCAAGTTGCACAGTAAGAAGTGGAGGAGCCAAAGTTCAAACCCAGATCCCTTTGGCTCCAGCACATGCAGTGTTTCTACTACTGCTTACTGCCTCCACATCTGGCTAAGGATCCTGGCACTATCCTAAGGGTAATGGGAAACCACAGGAATTTTAAAGGCCCCAGTATCCTCAGTCACCACTGTTACAGGCTCATGGGGATTCAGAAAGCATTTTTTTTTTTTTAAGATTTTATTTATTGAGAGAGAGCATGTGGGGGGGGCAGAGGGGAGGAAGAGAGAAAGGGAGAGAATCTCAAGCAGGGTTTGACACAGGGTTTGATCCCACGACCCTGAGACCATGACCTGAGCTGAAACCAAGAGTCAGACGCTTAACCGACTGAGCCACTCAGGCGCCCCAGAAAGTATTTTCTTAACATTCATCCATGAATTAAGCATACACTGATTAGTCTGTGGAATTGCCTTTCCTGTCAGATGGGAAGAAGGTGAAAATTTTTTATTTTGTTAACTTTGCCGTTAAATAAATTGCAAGCTGACCATGTACTGAATGTCTTAGCGGCTGTACAGGAATTGAAAGAAAGGATGTGTGTAAATAGGTGTTGGTTGAGGTTGGCAAGATATCCCAGCAATGAGATCAATTTAGGAGATAGATGGCAAGGATAGATAGGTGGCTTCATGGAGTTGGAAAAACCAACTGCTTTTTGCTCTACACATTAGAAATTCAGCCATTAGCTTTAGATATTTTTAATGACAAAGTTCTCTTATCACACAGCCCTGTGGAAAAAGATTAGATTTAGGATGTGTTACCTTACAAACAAGTTCTACCCTACCTGTTATGGGTAGAATTTTGTGCTCCCAAATTTCACGTGTTGAAGCCATCCCCCATTACCAGAACGTGATCTTACTTGAAGAAAGGGTCTTCATAGAGGTAATCAAGTCATTAGTGCAAGCTATAATCCAGTATCAACAGTGTACTTACATTTAAAAGGGTGGGAACATCTGGATACAGAGATGCACATAGAGGGAAGATGATGTGGGGAGACACAAGTAGAAGGTGGGTCTACAAGTTAAGGACAGAGGCCTGTAACATCCTTCCCTCACAGCCCTCAGAAGAAACCAGTCCCTACCAACAAATCGATTTTGGACCTCTAGCCTCCAGAACTGTAAGACAAATTTCTGTTGTTGAAGCCCGCACGCTGTGGTACTTTGTTACAGGTGACCTAGAAAACAGACATTGCTTTATTTAAAATTGCAGCCACCCCACTGGTACTGCTAATCCCCTTTATCCTATTCTTTTCATTTTTGCAATAGTACTCATTACCTATCTATCAAGCATTCAATCATCTGTCTTCCCTTGCCAAAATAAATGCTTCACAAAGGATCCTAGTGGTTTTTTTTTTTTTAAAGATTTGTTTATTTTAGAGCAGGGGAGAGAGGCAGAGGGAGAGAGAGATAGTCTTAAGCAGACTCCCTGCAGAATGTGGAGCCCGATGCAGGGCTAGATCTCACCACCCTGAGATGACCTGAGCTGAAATCAAGGGTTGGACACTTAGCCGACTTAGCCACCCGGGTGCCTCAAGGATCCTAGTTTGTTTGTTTGTTTTAAAGATTTATTTATTTATTTTAGAGCATTAGCGGGAAAGGGAATCTCAAGCGGACTCCACGTTGGGCATGGAGCCTGACCCAGGGCTCAATCTCACAACCCTGAGATCATGACCTGAGCTGAAATCATAAGTTGGACGCTCAACCGACCACCACCCAGGCGTCCCCCAAGGATCCTAGTTTTAATTACTGATGTATCCCCTGTGCCTAATGCAGTGGCTAGCTCATAGTAGGCATTCAATAAATATTTGTGGAATGAATTGAAGAACTGAACATTCATTCACTGAATCTAGAAGGGGAATGCCATAAACTTATGGCCAACCAATACCTAAACGTACGTAGTTCTTCCAGCAAAGAGGAAGGAGAGAGGATAGTTATTGGATAGTGAAGCAACCATGTGTACCATATGAAGACAACACCCTAATAGTTCTATCATAATTTATTATAAAGGGTTTTACATGAAATGTGGTAATTGAAGCCTAAAATGTGCATGCAAGACCAAAGGAATAAAAATAACAGACCATTTTATTTATTTATTTTAAAGATTTTATTTATTTGACAGGCACAGCGAGAGAGAGGGAACACAAGCAGGGGGAGTGGGAGAGGGAGAAGCAGGCTTCCCGCGGAGCAGGGAGCCCGATGCGGGGCTCGATCCCAGGACCCTGGGATCATGACCTGAGCCGAAGGCAGACGCTTAATGACTGAGCCACCCAGGCGCCCCAATAACAGACCAATTTAAAAAGGCTTTGACCTGCTTTTCAAGGCTTACTCTAATATAATAACAAGACTGGTACACTGGCATAGTGTTGACCAGGAGTCAGCAAACAATGGACATAGGCCAAATCTGGCTTTCTGTCTACATTTGTAATTAAAGTTTTACTGGAACGTAACCATGCTCATTCATGTATGTATTAATCCGAGGCTGCTTTTGTGATACAATGGCAAGGTTCAGTAATTGTGGTGCACAAAACCTAAAATATTTACTAATTTATTGTAAAAGGATGAATTATCTCCCTCCCCCAAATTCCTATGTTGAATTCCTAATCCCCAGTAACTCAGAATGTTGACTGTTTGGGGTCTTTCAAATTTAAACATTTTAAGTTAAAATAATGATATTAGGGTGGGCACTAATCCAATCTGACTGGTGTCCTTATAAGAGGTTAGGACACAGACACACACAGAGGGACAACCATGTGGGAACACAGGGAGATGAGGAAAGGCGTTAGAAGAAACCAACTCTGTCGACACCTTGATCTCTGACTTCTGGCCTCCAGAACTGTGAGAAAATAAATTTGTTGTTTAAGCCACCCAGTCTATGGTACTTTATCATGGCAGCCCCTAGCACAGTAATACACTGGACTTTTACCAAAAAAAGTTTGCAGACCCTCATTGTTGGCAAGTATCAGTGGAATGAAATAAAAAGACTAGAGACAGACTCACATACACATGGTAGGCAAAATAATGGCTCCAGAAAGATGTCCACATCCTAATCCTAGAATCTCTGAATATGTTACATGACAAAGGAGAATGAAGTTTGCTAACCCTGCATTATCCAAATGTGCCCAGTGTAATCCATACATTCTTAAAAGTGGAAGAGGGAGACAGTGGAGGCCAGAATGATGTGAACAGTACTCAACTCTGTTGCTGGTTTTGAATGCGGAGGAAATGGGCCATGATCCAAGAAATGCACATGGCCTCTAAAATCTGGAAAAGGCAAGGGAAAGGATCCTTTCTCAAGAGCCTCCAGAAATGAATGGATCCCTGCCAACACTTTGATTTAGCCTAGTAAGACTTGTGTGGAACTTTTGCCCTACAGAATTTTAAGATACATTTATATTGTTTTAAGCCACCAAGTTTGTTAACTTGTTGCAGAAGCATAGAAAATTAATAGAATATGAGAAACTAGTATATGATTGAAATTATTTAACAAATCAGTGGGCAAAGGATGCTAACTACATTTCAGTGTAAAACTTTTAGAGCCTTTCCACATTTAGTATTTATCTAGGATTTATTTCACTTTATGATGTCCTTGATAGAGCAGTAAAAGTATTTATTAAATCAACTCGAGTACATATCTTTTTAATACCTATTCAACAAATATTCTGTGCTGCATACTGAAGTTCCATAGTTGTCATTGAAAAGCACTTGTGTGATTGTTTGATTTGGGAGCTTAACCTTGCTAAAAAAGGACTGAAGACAAGGCACTCTTAGGGATTTTCTCAAAAATTTTCTCAAAAATCAACCAAGTGAGCTTGTAACTTCAAGGGAAACAAATGACAGTATTTATTAATTGCCAACATAAAATTCGAGTTTTCTAGGTGTGGAGCCTAAGGCAGGGCTTTAAATCATGGCCCTGCGATGAAAACCTGAATTGAGTTCAAAAGCCCACCGGACTGAAGCATTCAGGCACGCCCCAAAATTAGAGTTTTCAAATGAATAGTACAACTTTGGAAAACTTGTATCTGCCAGTGTGAATTTCACAGCTTCCCAATACTTAAGATCAATGATAATATTAAATACAATTTTTCATATTGTAAAGTGAAATGTGTCAACATTTGGAAGATCTGCATAAGTCAGTGAACCAATATTTACACATGATTAATTCATGATGTTACAGAAGCATGCATAATAAGACTATCCATTCAAAGTGCAAGATAGACAAATAGATTTTAATGTAATAGAGTAGGAGTTCACCTATCCGGTTTCAGATTGTACACTACAACTAAAGTATCCCTTATTTAGCCTGTGCTATCCAAGGATATACACAATTATCTGATAAGCATATTAAAATACCCGGTTCTTTTCCAGCTACACACCTGTGTGAGACTGGATTTTCTCTAAATACTTCCACAGAAACATTTGCAGCAGGTTGAATGCAGAGGCAAACATGAGAATCCAGCTGTTTTTTATTAAGTCAGACATTTAAAAGATTTTTCGCCTGAGAAGAGTGTCAAACAATGCCACTGCTCACTACTTAATTTTTAATTAATATTCATTAAAGTGTCATTTATGTTAACACGTTGTTATGAATTTCTGAGTTTTTATAGTGTAAATCTGGACATTCCCCATTTCGCAAAAGCAGAGGACTTAGAACATTTTTACCTCAGTTGATACCACTCCCGCCTGTGTGCTGTCGCGGTCCACGACTGCAATTCTCTGCGGTACTGAAAGCCCCCAGCGCGGGCGCCCACGGTCCGGACGCAGAGAACCCGACCTTCTTCCCGCAGCGCGCCCCCCGCCGGTGGCCCTCGGAGGGCGCCCGCCCCGCCCCGCGCCGGAGGAACGCCTGCAGGGGCTTCTGGGAGTTGTAGTTCGCTCCGCCCTGGGGTCGCGTCGACGCGTTTCCTGTGCGTCCCTAACGGCCGCCATTGGCTGGGCCAGGCCGAGAGAATCCTGTTTCCAGGTGTGTGTCCGTTTCGTGTCGCGGTGACAGGAGCTGAAGGGGGCCGACCACGTCTTCCTCGAGAGCCGTGGCCGAAGCACCCGCAGCGGAGGAAGGCCAGAGCCGATGTGACGGCAGATCCGGGAGGTAGAGGCAGCCAGTCTCCCCCGAGTCCCCCGGCTGCCGGCTGAGGGGTTAGTGGAGCCCGACGCGCCCAGTCCCTTCAGCTTCAAGGCGGAAGGACGGTAGAGACTATTGTGACCTCGCTCCCTCCTGCCCAGACTTGGAACAGTGTTCTGACCCGACCGCGCGTGTATTGGGAAGGAGGAGCGTGGGAGACGGGGAGCCCCGGGGCTCCGTGAGGGAAGGCGTCTCCGCAGGTGCTGGGGCCCCCGACCCTCCCTCCGTGGGGGGCGGGGGGGCTCGCCCCTGCGTGACGGTGGGAGCGGCGGGGAGACCGCTTCCTTCACGTTTCTTTCCTCTCCGGCAGCCCTCGCGTCCTGCCTCCACCCGCGGGGCGCACAGGACCAACCGTGGGGATGGCCACCAGGGTCCGGACAGCGGCCATCTGGGTGAGTTGCGGTTTTCCTCTCCTTTCTGAAAAGCTGTCCCTGAGCCCCGGGGTGTACACATTCCATCTTCTGCAGGGTGGGAGTTTGTCGTGAGCTCCCGCTCCCCACTCGTCCTCCAAGACACTGGGGCTCCTTTAGAGGGTGCTGGACCGTCCAGAAATACTTCTTGTCATCAGACTTTTAATTTACAACTTTCAGTCTCTTTTCTGCCAATTTTGTACCCTGAGCTTTGAGTTCAACAAGGGGTTACCATCTCTCGCCGTCTATTTCTAAGCTCTTTGGACCTCATTTGAGAAATTAGGTCCTCGTTTATTTCCTTATTCAACAGCTTTTACTGTCTTGTGTTTGCTGGACTCTGGGGCAGGTGCTAAGAGTGCAAAGATAAGTTGTTACTGTCCTGTTTTGTGAGGGCAGAGGTCTGGTGGGACCGGTGAACAAGAAAACCTATCGGGACAGTGATAACTTAATAGGTACTCAGAGCAGGCTGCAGAAGTACATGGGGACACGCAGCACAGGGTCAGTTTTGGAGGTAAGGGTCCTCCAAGAAATGTTTGGATGATTAAAAAGACATTCTTAACTGAGGTTTGGAAGGTGAATGTGAATAAGGGGCTGAAGGTCAGCCTGGGAAAAGGAAGCAACATGCAAATCTGAGAGGCTTGGAATGACCTAGTCTCTTGGGGAGCTTTGATCACTTTAGGGTTGCTGAAATGTAATTTGAAGGTTTGTAGGTGGTGGTGGAATGTATATTAAGAAATGAGGCCAGAAGGGAGCCTGGGTGGCTCAGTTGGTTAAGCGACTGCCTTCAGCTCAGGTCATGATCCTGGAGTCCCGGGATCGAGTCCCACATCGGGCTCCCTGCTCAGCAGGGAGTCTGCTTCTCCCTCTGACTCTCCTCCCTCTCATGCTCTCTGTCTCTCATTCTCTCTCTCTCAAATAAATAAATAAAAAAAAAAATCTTAAAAAAAAAAAAAAAAAAAAGAAATGAGGCCAGAGCCACAGGCAGACCAGATCATAGAGGGGTTTGAGGATTACCTTAAAAACTTGGATTTTATCCTCTAGGGAAGAGAGATTTATTTAAGTGATTTCCCAAAGGACTTTTGGTTGGCATAGTCTGTAGTAGGCAAGAGAAGACAAGGGTTTAAATAAACTAGTAGTTTTGAGAAAAGAGAGATGGTAAAGAGGCAGAAGCAAGTCACTGGGATGAAGGGTACAGCATAGGGAATGTTCTTTCTTTTTTTTTTTCTTAAAGATTTTATATATTTATTTGACAGAGAGAGACACAGCGAGAGAGGGAACACAAGCAGGGGGAGCGGGAGAGGGAGAAGCAGGCTTCCCGTGGAGCAGGGAGCCTGATGCGGGGCTCGATCCCAGGACCCTGGGATCATGACCCAAGCCGAAGGCAGATGCTTAACCGACTGAGCCACCCAGGCGCCGCTGGCATAGGGAATGTTCTTAATGGTATTGTAATAATGTTGTATGGTGACAGATGGTAGCTAGACTTGTGGTGAGCATAACATAATAGGCCACTATGTTGCACTCCTGAAACTAATGGAACATTGTATATCAACTGTACCTTAATAAGATAAATAAGTAAATAAATAAGTTAGTTAAATATGTAGAAAACATTAATTAAAAAAGGGGGGGCTCCTGGGTGGCTCAGTCGTTAAGCGTCTGCCTTCAGCTCAGGTCATGATCCCAGGGTCCTGGGATCGAGCCCCGCATCGGGCTCCCTGCTGGGCGGGGAGCCTGCTTCTCCCTCTCCCACTCCCCTCTGCTTGTGTTCCCTTTCTCGCTCTCTGTCAAATAAATAAATAAAATCTTAAAAATAAAAATTAGAAAGGGTGGGGGGGCAGAAGCAACTGGATTTGGTAACTAGTTGGGCATTGGTTGTGAGGGAAACGGAAGAGCCAGGGATGACTGCTGGAATTCTGCTCTGTGGGCCTAGGTTGGGAGTGGTAGTATTCCCTGAGTCAGGGAAGACTATCAGAGTTGTTTCTGGGGGGTGGGTGGAGATTTCTGTTTTATATGGATTGGAGCCACTGCTTGTTGGTGGGCAGATTAGTAAGCATGTGTCTCAAGAGAAAGATCTGGACAGGTTGCACTGATTAGGTATGGCCAAATTAGCTCAAGGGGAGTGTGTAGAATGAGAAGAGGACTGAGGATAGTGCTCAGGGAATTGACAAGGGAAGGCAACAGAAGAGGGGCTGGAGACTGAGAGCCCAGTAGAGATGAGAGAAAAGAAGAGACTTGTGTTCCAGAGTTCAAGAAAAAGAAACCTCAAAACCAGTTGCCATGTGAGATATCCCACAGAGATCAAGTAACATTAGATCATAAAAGTTTAAATTGGATTTAGTGATGACGGTAGTGGTGGGTGTTGCTGGTAATATTTCCAGAACAGTGTGAGTGTGTATGTGTGTTAGGCAGGAAAAGAAGATGGAGTGGAGTGATGGGAACAGCAGTTGGTTGCAGAAATGGAATGAGGCAGTAGGACAGTGATGGAGAATTAGGGAAGTTGTACTGTTGCAATCTGAAGAGTTTGAGGAGAATCCAGTAAGGTACCTTGGTACAAAATCACTCTAAAAATCAGTAGGTTTCCTACTTATAAATAGTTATCTGCTTAGGAAATTCAGTGAAAGAAATTATTCTATTTACAATGGCAATAAGATAGATAAAATTGCTATCAACCTAAAAAAATGCAGAGGACTTATATAAAGAAAGCTTTCCAGGGGCGCCGGGGTGGCTCAGTTGGTTAAGTGTCTGCCTTCAGCTCAGGTCATGATCTTGGGGTCCTGAGATCGAGCTCCACGTTGGGCTCCCTGCTCAGCAGCAAATGTGCTTCTCCTTCTCCCTCTGTGATGTCTCTCACTCTCAAATAGATATATAAAAATCTTTAAAAAAAGGGTGCCTGGGTGGCTCAGTTGGTTGAGCAACTGCCTTCAGCTCAGGTCATGATCCTGGAGTCCCGGGATCGAGTCCCGCATCAGGCTCCCTGCTCAGCAGGGAGTCTGCTTCTCCCTCTGACCCTCCCCCCTCTCATGTGCTCTCTCTCTCCTCTCATCCTCTCTCTCAAATAAAGAAATAAAATCTTTAAAAAAAAAAAAAATCTTTAAAAAAAGAATAAAGAGAGTTTTCCAGCATCAGTAGTGCTAGTTGACATTTACATAGTATTTACTATGTTCTAGCCATGGGTGGTTGTGAGGGAGAACCAAAGTTCTAGCCACTTTACAAACCTTAATCCTCATAGCAGCCTCATGAGGAAGGCACTAATGTTAGCCCCTTTTGAAAGAAGAGGAAAGTGTGACAAAGAGAGGGTATGGTGTTCTACCAAAATCACATGGCACATAAATAGCAGAAGACAGAATTCAAACCCATGCAAGTCAGGCTCCTGGCTCTGAGTTCTTAACATGACCGTATTCACCCTCTCAAGATAAAGAACATCCTAATAGATAGAAACCATACACTTTGGCTTTTGAAATGTTTGTTCATTTTTTCACTCTCCAGATATTTATTGAGCACTTACCATGTACCAGGTCCCCTTCCAGGTCCTGGGCATGTACTGTTGAAAAAGGCTGACAGAATCCATGCTCTTGGAAAGTTTGCATTCTGATGGAGGGAGGCAGATGACAAAGAATGATGAAGAAACTACTCAGACAAAAAGAAAATGTCAGAGTTGAGTTACATTTAGAATTAAAACTGGTATGTCGGAGGTTGGGTGATTAGAGAAGGCCCCACTAAGGAGGTGACGTTAAGGCAAGGTCTGACTTACAAGAGTAGGTCAGCCTTAGGCAGAGCAGGTGGCAGAATAGCAGGGTGCGAACAGCCATTGCCAAGGTCCTGAGGTAGAAGAGGATTGGTGCTTTTGAGACAGTGGAAGGAAGGCCTATGTGGCTGGGGTTGTGGGGGAGCAGGAGGGGAACAGACACAAGGTGGCCAGAGGCCAGATCAGGCTGGGAAGCTGTAAAGAAAGGGGGCAGCGTGACGTACATAGGTTTTCCAAAGACCCTTCCAGCTGCTGAGTAAAGAATGGGTTGTCGATGGACAGGAGTAGACACACGGAGTGGTAGAAAAGGGCTGGTCACTTAGGTTACTGCAGTGGTGCAGACGAGAGGTAGTGGAAGTTTTTTCTAGGGCCGTAGAAATGGAGAAACTGGACAGACCGGGGGCTGTTTGAAAGTAGAGTCCTCTTTTCTGAGAACCACTGATGCTTTTCATTTAGCCAGTTGACGTTTTTCAGAGTGACTTACGTTCTTTAAGTAGTCCTGTATTTGTTACCATGCCAAACAACTGTTAATAATCAGTGTTTACTACGTGTGAGGTTTTGTGCTAAGTCTTGCATAGATATTAGTTAATGCCTTTAGTTAGGAGCCAGGTTATGCCACTGGTTAGTGTAGAGTCAGGATTGGAACCCAGGTGGTGTGGCCCTGCTCCCATTTCCCTGGTCCGTGTACTCTACTGCCTCAGGATGTAGGTTGGGAATTTTCAGGGCTCAGATTCCAGCATCCTGGGCCCTAATCGTGGTTATTGTTGACCTGTGAGGGGTTACTTTTCAGCTCTTTGGACCCAGGATATGACAGAAGCAGGACGAGTTAAGTATGTTGTGGTGCCATGGGTAGAGTGAGTAGGTAGATATGGCCCAGTCTCTGGAGTATGATAGAGAAGCTGGGCTTCTGGTAAATGTAGATGACCCCATTCAGGGACGGGCTGAAAGCTGAAAGGATATAATATACAATGTACACTAGAGGGGCCCCTGTCCCCTGACATATATACTGGACCTGTATTCTGGGTGTCTCCTTATGGGTTCAAGGTGATACATAGTAACTAAAAGATTGTTGGATGAGTATGAATTCGGAGCAAAAGGAGGTGAGCATTAGAAGGGACAGTTCACTGAGGCCTTGTTTGTTTCCTCTGAGGATGCTGAGCACTTATTGGCGGTTTTGTTTTTTCACTTGCTTTTGTTTTTGGCTACTTTCTGCCATTGACACTCCTCCCCCACCCCCCTTATATATGTTATTATAAACTCACTTCCTATGAATCTTCATTCCTGAGGTCTTGGAAAGACTTTCTGTCTCCGGGGCGCCTGGGTGGCTCAGTCGTTAAGCATCTGCCTTTGGCTCCGGTCATGATCCCAGGGTCCTGGGATCGAGCCCTGCATTGGGCTCCCTGCTCGCAGGAAGCCTGCTTCTCCCTCTCCCTCTCCCCCTGCTTGTGTTCCCTCTCTCATTGTGTCTCTCTCTGTCAAATAAATAAATAAAATCTTTAAAAAAAAAAAAAAAGACTTTCTGTCTCTTCTCCTCCAACAGGAGTTGACTTATTTGTATCAGCGACCTTTGTCTCCATTGTTCTCCGGTACATGGGCAGGGCCTCTGCTCCCATGGACCACTGTCAAACACCATCACCATCAAGACCTGCTAATACTCATAGTTTGTAGTGCAGGGAGTTGGGGATTTAAAACTGAAGTGAGCTGGAGCATGGGGGAGGGAAGGGAATTCTGCTAGAAAGAGGCCTTTCTGAGAAAGCCTGGCTGGTGTCCTGAGCATACCATATTGTATGTCTGAAGCTTTCCCCAAACTGATCCTCTTGGGGAATTAAAGGTTAAAATGTGGCAGTGTTCATTCATTATTACTTGTTCAAAACTAACATCCCTCACTAAACCCTTGTTTATATATTCCAGGTACTGATCTGGCACTGAGGATACACAGGTCTAGAGACAGCCCTGGCCCCAGCCTCTCGCGTCTTCCCAGAGGTTCAGAGAAGGGAATAGAGTGGTAGTGCAGGCAGCCACGGGATTGGAGCTGAGGCAGAAGGAAGCCCAGAGAATGGTGTTTAACAGCTTGTGTTCCCAAAGGATCCATAGAATTAGCTGTGTGAGGGGAAGGGACAGTAAGCCTCCAGCCAGAGGGGGCTGCCAGCAGTAGGGAGAAAGGCAGTGGCAGGGATGGTCCTGGAACCCAGGGAGAGGGAGACCCCAGTGGCCCTGCCCTTAGTTGTCAGCAGCTTGGAGAGGAGAGAGGGTGTCAACTTGGTGGCTAGTTTGCATTTCAGCTACCCCTCCGTGGCTGACTTTGAGCAGGCTACTCATCCTCTCCAGACAAGTTTAAAATTACATTTTCCTGATGATTGTGGAGTCACCTTTAATTTCCAGGGATTCTTTTTTGCCTTAAAGTCTATTTTATGTTCATATAGCTATTGGAGCTTCCTTTTGGTTAATTGCTTGTTTTATCTTTGTCCTTAGCTTTTGTATCTTTTTCTGTCTTTATATTTTAGATGTGTCTTTTTTAAACAGTCTTAAGTTTGTTTTTAATCAGTCTGTCAATCCTTTTATTTTAAATGGAACACTTTGTTTATGATTGATGTAATTACTGATACGTCTGTGTTTAAATCTGCCATCTTACTGTGTGCTTTCTATTTGCTGTACTTGGTCTGGATTTTGTTTGTTTATTTTTGTTTTTTCTTCTCTCTTGCCTTGATATTCTTTTTTCTCTCTACAGAGGTTTGGGAATTATACACACTGTTTATTGCTTTAACATTTTTTTAAAATTTAACGGCTGCTTTCTGGATAATTTCCTATAATTGTCTTTTTTTTTTGTTTTAAAGATTTTATTTATTTATTTGAGAGAGAGAATGAGAGAGAGAGAGCATGAGAGGGAGTAGGGTCAGAGGGAGAAGCAGGCTCCCTGCCGAGCAGGGAGCCCGATGCGGAACTCGATCCCAGGACTCCAGGATCATGACCTGAGCCGAAGGCAGTCGCTTAACCAACTGAGCCACCCAGGTGCCCTGTAATTGTCTTTTAATTAACTAATTCTTTCTAACCTGCTATTAAAAACATTTTGGTTAAAAAATTTTTTCCTTTTTTTTTTTTTTTAGATTTATTAGAGAGGGAGTGCGTGTGCACACAACGGGGGAGGGGCAGAGGGAGAGAGAGAATCTCCAGCAGACTCCCCGCTGAGCGTGGAGCCCTGTGCAGGGCTCAGTCTCACGATCCTGAGATCATGACCTGAGCTGAAATCAAGGGACGCTTAACCCGACTGAACCGCCCAGGCGCCCCATCCATTTCATCCATTCCAATTCTTTTCCTTTTTCAGATATGCTTGCTAAGTCATTTGTCTAATTCCTGGCCAAATTATAAAGTTTGCCTTTATCTCCTTGAATATAATGAGATGTGTGCTTTATAATCAGTGGCCATTGATCCCAGTGTCTGTTGTCTTTGAGGGTTTCTTTCCGTTGTATGTTGACTTTCATTAGTTTTGTTTATGTTATCTTGTTTTTTGAAAGTTTTGTTATCTTGTACACTGGTCACTGTACTTGGAAATTCTTTGAAGCGGGGTGCCTGAGTGGCTCAGTCGGTTAAGCGACTGACTCTTGATTTTGGGTCAGGTCATGATCTCAGGGTCTTGAGATTGAGCCCCTCATGGGACTCTGCGCTGGGCAGAGTCTGGAGTCTGCTTGAGATTCTCTCTCTCCCTCTCCCTCTGCCCCTCCACCTGCTCATGCATGCACACATGCTCTCTCTTTCTCTTAAAAAAAAAAAAAAAAAGAAATTCTTCGAAGGAAAAAGTTAAGGCATAGGATGAAGGTACCTTACTCCAGATGTGCATATAGTTTTGCTTTTTTCCCATCTGCTTTTGAGTACTGCAAAGGACAGATTTATTCTCATTTTAGGGGTTGGATGTGAGCCCCAGGCTGCAGGACTACAAGAGGCTGGCTTACAGTTTCTTCCCTCTTGTCCTGAATTTCTATAGGAGTGGCAGGGCACGTGCTTCATGCTTCCCCAGTAAGTGCCGGGGTCACTAAGGAGCTGATGCCGTAGTTACCTCCGCTGGTGACAGCAGGGGGGTTTTTGTTTGATTTTTTCTTTTTATTAATTTGAGTATGATTAAGAAATTCATAAATCTTAATGTGTTCAGTTAGTTTGAATCAACTGCAGCCCTTATTCTTGTAGAGGGTTACCTTATCCCAGCTTTGGCCAGAGGGAGCCTCTTTAGCTTGGTCCTGAGTTCTTTTGAAATGATTCTGTTGGTCTCAGCTGGCTTCCTAGCTTCCTTGCTTTTGGGCCCAACAAGATATTCTAGGTTCAATTGAGTATTTCCTGTCCCAAATCTGGAATCAACCTTTCTTCCTGGAAACCTGATACCTTTTAGTAGGTTAATGTGCCCAAAGACCACAGTTGAGACCGGAATGTCATTGCTTCCAGGGTGTTTCACTACGCAGACCTAGGAATCTTGGGAAAGGAAAAAAAGTATGGTTCATATTGGTATTTCCAATTCAAATTACAGAGTTTTCACTTTTCTAAAATTACTAATGACTCACTTTTTGGTGGAAGTAACCCAAGTGTTCCCTGAAAGATGAATGGGTAAACAAAACGTGTGTGTGTCTATGTGCGCTGATACAGATATGCACAAAGTATGATTCAGCCTTAAAAAGAAATTCTGACAGATGCCGCAGCATGGATGAACCTTGAGGACATTATCTTTAGTACAATGAGCTAGTCACGAAAGGACGGATATATGATTCTACTGATACGAGTTTCTCAGAGCTGTCAAATTCATAGATAGAAAGTAGAGTGATGTCAGAGACGGGGAGTGGAGGGGAGAATGGGGGGTTGATGCTCAGAGGATGCAGTTTTAGTTTTATCTAAAAACAGAAGAAAGGCTTCTGGAGATAGAAGGTGGTTATGATGATGTAACATTGTGAATGTACTTAATTCCACAGAACTGTACATTTAAAAATGCTTAAGATAAGTTTTATGTTACGTGTATTTTACCAAAATTAAAACGTTTTTGAAAAGACGAACTTGGACTCTTACCTCACACAGTACAAAAAAATGAACTCAAAATGGAACACAGACTTAAATGTAAGAGCTAAAGCTATAACACTTCTGGAAGAAAACACATAGGAAAATATTCGTGACCTTGGGTTAGGCCAAAGTTCTTAGATATACCTCCAATACCACGGTGTCCAAAAAAAGAGAAAGTTTATATGTAGATTCTGCTTTTGAAGTTATAAATTGGACTATTACATCAAAATAAAAACTTTTGCACTTCAAAGTCATTTCATTCAGAAAATGAAAAGACAAGTCACAGACTCTGAGATAATATTTGTAAATCATATATCTAATACAGGAATATATTCAGAATATATAAAGAACACTTATAACTCAGTATGAAGACAACCCACTTTAAAAATGGGCAAAGGACTGGAACAGACACTTCACCAAAGAAGATCTGTAGATGGCAAAGAAGCACATGAAAAGATGCTTACCATCCTTAGTCACTAGGGAAATACGTATTTCGTCGTAACGAGGTACTGCTCTATACCCACTGGAATGGCTTTAAGCAGAAAGGCAGACAGTGGAAGTAGAGAAATTCGGGTCTTTATAGACTGCTGGTGGGAATATAAAGTGGTACAGTCACTTTGAAAAGATTTTGCAATTTCTTTATCACTTAAAAAGTGATATATAAATCTGCTATACAGTGCAGCCGTTTGACCTCTAGGAATTTATCCAACGTGAAGGAAAAGATGTTTACATAAAGACTTGTATGTGAATGTGCAGGATTGTTCTTAGTAGCTCAAAATTGGAAGTATTGATTAACTGATGAATGTATAGCCAAAATGGAATGTTCAGCAAGAAAGGGGACACTATTGGCCCATGTTATAACAAGAATAAACCTCAAAGGCATTCTACTAAGTGAAACAAGCCAGACACAGTATAGGGTATGATTCCATTTATAGGAACCATCCAGGAAAGGCAGTTCCGTACACACAAAAGCAGGACAGTGGTTGCCTGGGAGTTGGAGATGGCTTCAAAGGAGCACGCAGAATATCTGAAGCAGCATAAATGTAAACCTGGACAAAGATGATTCCCGCAAAGCCATCAATTTAATAAAAGTCATTCAAGTTAAATTCTCTCTCTCTTTTTTTTTTTAAGATTTTATTTATTTGACAGAGAGAGACAGCGAGAGCAGGAACACAAGCAGGGGGAGTGGGAGAGGGAGAAGCAGGCTTCTTGCCGAGCAGGGAGCCCGATGCGGGGCTCGATCCCAGGACCCTGGGATCATGACCTGAGCAGAAGGCAGACGCTTAACGACTGAGCCACCCAGGCACCCTAAATACTCTCTTTTTTAAAAAGTTTCATTGTGGCATAATTTATGTACTGTGAAATTCACTCTTAAAATGTACAATTCAGGGGCGCCTGGGTGGCTCAGATGGTTAAGCATCTGCCTTCGGTTCAGGTCATGATCCCAGGGTCCTGGGATCGAGCCCCACGTCGGGCTCCTGGCTCAGCGGGGAGCCTGCTTCTCCCTCTGCCTCTCTCCCTGCTCATGCTCTCTCTCTCTCCGTATCTCTGTGTCTCAAATGAATAAATAAAATCTTTAAAAAAAATGTACAATTCAGTCATCTTTAGTATTTAGAGTTGTACACGTTTCACTGCTAATTCTAGAACATTATCATCACTCCAATAAGAAATACTGTCCCCATCTGCAGTCCCTCCCTATTCCCTCTTTCCCCTTTTCCTTGGCAACCATTAATCTACTTTGTGTTTTTATGAATTTACCAATTTCATAGAGTTATACCATATGTGGCCTTTTATATCTGGCTTCTTTTGGCATGATGTTTTTAAGGGTTACTTTGTGTTGGTTTCCTCTTATCAGTAGTGATGCTAACGACTAGGAAGGCCTGGGGCACTTACCTGGGCCCATGTGGTAAGTAGACTGACTGGAGTCAAAGTGGTGGCTGGACTGGCGTTTGCGGTTCTTCCTGTGGTTGCAAGATACGCCGGCAACAATACACTTCGGCAACAACCATCAGGGAACGTTGGAAAAACAAGGTTTATAACTCGCAAGTCCTGGAGGCTCATGGTATGCCACACAGCAAGGTCATGGGGAGGGAGAGTGTGCACTCAGGCCTGGGGTTCTGCCTTTATTGGGGTTGAGGGTGGAGTGCCTTATGTTTTGCAGGTTCACTCTTTATTGGTGAATTTAAAATATAAGGGTGGGAATTAGAGCACAGAAAGGCAAAACCAGGGTCACTCAAGGAGCAGTTATCTAGGTCATCTAGTGCTTTCCAAAAGGGGGACTTTATTGGGAGGGGCAACCTGGTTCTTTGCCTGTTTGTGTAGCTGGCAATGTGTTGGTCCAAGATGAATGTCTTCAAAATGGATGCCTTGACAATGAAAAGCTTGCTGTCAGGCATTTAAATTACAGTCAAAAAAAGCTAATTGTTGGGCACTTATACTACAAAAGTTTATCCATGTGGTAACATTTATCAGTAGTTAATTCCTTTGTATGGCTAAATAACCTTTTATGGATAGACCACATTTTGTTTATCCATTCATCCATTGATGGACATTTGGGTTGTTTCCAATAAATGCTGTTATGAACATTTGTGTACAAGTGTTTAACTTACTGTTGCAACTTTTTTGTCATGTGCTAGATACCTTGTTTTTCTTTTATGAAGTTTTTCATTTTAATTCCAGTGTGGTTAACATGCAATGTTGTATTAGTTTCGGGCGTGCAGTGTAGGGATTCAACACTCCCACACATCACTCCGTGCTCCTCACGGTAAGTGTACGCTTAGTCCCCTGGACCTGGTTCACTTCTCCCCTCTGCTCACCATGTGTTCTCTGTAGTTAAGAGTCTCTTTCTTGGCCTCTTTTTTTTCTTCCTTTGTTTGTTTTGTTTCTTAAATTCTACATATGAGAGAAATCATATGGTTCTTGTCTTTCTCTGACTGGCTTATTTCACTTAGTGTAATACTCTCGAGTTCTATCCATGTCATTGCAAATGGCAAGATTTCATTCTTTTTAACGGCTGATTAATATTCCTGTGTGTGTGTGTGTGTGTGTGTGTGTGTGTGT
>NW_022589794.1:3217499-3218482 GCF_004348235.1 Phoca vitulina
CTTAAATTTTTTTAAAAAGATTTATTTATTTATTTTAGAGGTGGGGGGCAGGGGCAGAGGGAGAGAGAATCTCAAGTAGACAGCACTGAGTGCACAGCCCGATGCAGGGCTTGATCCCACAACCCTGGTATCATCACCTGAGATCATGATCTGAGATCATGACCTGAGATCACGACCTGAGCTGAAACCAAGAGTCAGACGCTTAACTGACTGTGTCACCTAGGCACCCCTGCTATTTCCTAAAATTAATCAGCCCAAATCAATCCTTGTGCCAAAGAGGCATATTCTGCTTCTTTCACATGGATGCATCCCCATTTGCCCATGGATTCATCTATTGAAAGATATCCTAGAAGGTATAATGCTAAGCAAAATAAGTCTGAGAGGGGCGCCTGGGTGGCTCAGTCGTTAAGCGTCTGCCTTCGTCTCAGGTCATGATCCCAGGGTCCTGGGATTGAGCCCCACATTGGGCTTCCTGCTCTGCGGGGAGTCTGCTTCTCCCTCTCCCCCTCCCCCTGCTTGTGTTCCCTCTCTCGCTGGTCTCTCTCTGTCAAATAAATAAATAAAATCTTTAAAAAAAAATAAGTCTGAGAAAGACAATTATCATATGATCTCACTCATATGTGGAATTTAAGAAACAAAACAGAAGCATAGAGGAAGGGAGGGAAAAATAAAACAAGATGAAATCAGAAAGGGAGACAAACCATAAGAGACTCCTAATCATAGGAAACAAAATGAGTGTTGCTGGAGTAACTGGGTGATGGACACTAAGGAGGGCATGTGATGTAATGAGCACTCGGTGTTATATACAACTGATGAATCACTGACCTCTAGCTCTGAAACTACTAATACACTATATGTTAATTGAATTTAAATTAAATAAAGTCCAAGAAAAAAAAATAAGTAAATTTGCAATTATGAGTGTTTCTCTGGAAGCCAAAATTGTATAATAAATGAGGGTAAAGCAATTTGAAAAAAAAAAAAAA
>NW_022589794.1:3218882-3233712 GCF_004348235.1 Phoca vitulina
AAAAAAAAAAAAAAGCTTTAAGAGTAATTATTGAGATTAAGCTGGATTTGAATTAACAGTGAATGTCAGATCTAATATATCCAATGGCTCCTTAGGGTGCTGTCCAAATGGGAACTTAAAAATGCGAGGGATATAATCTCCTTTTACTTTTTGGTAGTTAGACCATGGTGGGAATTCTCTATTCAGTTCAGTGTTCAGCGCATTTCAAGAAGGCCCTTAACAAACTAAAATGTAACCACTGTTAGGAGTTAGTTGGACAGCTAGGTAGTCAGGGTCAGAGTCCCCAGCAAGAAAATATGGAGTCAGGACAGCTAACATAAAATAGCACTGACAGGGGCGCCTGGGTGGCTCAGATCGTTAAGCGTCTGCCTTCGGCTCAGGTCATGATCCCAGGGTCCTGGGATCGAGCCCCACATCGGGCTCCTGGCTTGGCGGGGAGCCTGCTTCTCTCTCTCCCTCTGCCTCTCTCCCTGCTCATGCTTTCTCTCTCTCTCTCTCTATCTCTGTGTCTCAAATGAATAAATAAAATCTTAAAAAAAAAATAGCACTGACATCCTGTTTTTCAGCTTAGACAGGACCACACTGACATTCTGCTTTGCAGCCTTTGTAGAAATGACTCTTGTAAAATGTCCTAAAATAAGACAATTAACCACAAAAACATTTGTCAATGTCATGGGCAAGGGGCAGTTAAGACCTAAGCCCCCAGATGTCAGCAAAACAAACAAACAAAAAAACCCACATCAGCACGTGGACATTAACCATAGGTAGACAGATACATGACCACAACCCTGATTGGCATGACTCAGCACACCCTGATTGCTTAAGATAGTTCTGCAAAAGAGTTCATAAAAACCCCTAAATTTAGAAACTCCGGGGGCAACCCACTTGGATCCCCCTCCCTCTCTGGGAGCTTTATACTCTTGCTCAATAAACTTTGCTTTGCTGCCCACCATTCTTGGTCTGGTCTACCTCTTCATTCTTGGAATCGGCATGACCAAAACCACGGGCACTAAGGAGACACAAATCCTGTGACACCACGGTGGGGAACATTCAAGATCATGAAGGGATCTGTAGATTTATCAGAGACTGTAGGCTCAAATATGGACTAGACAATCATTTGGTGGTGCCGTTATTTCACTCATTAAGCTTTCACTGAGGGCCTAAGCTGGACTAGCTTCTAAGACTATATAAGACCAATGTACTGGGGCACCTGGGTGGCTCAGTCGTTGGGCGTCTGCCTTCGGCTCGGGTCATGATCCCAGGGTCCTGGGATCGAGCCCCGCGTCGGGCTCCCTGCTCCGTGGGAAGCCTGCTTCTCCCTCTCCCACTCCCCCTGCTTGTGTTCCCTCTCTCGCTGTGTCTCTCTCTGTCAAATAAATAAATCTTAAAAAAAAAAAGACCAATGTACTGTTTTTTTTCCAGTCATAGACACATAAATGACAGTGATATGATGCATAATACAATGTTCATTAGATATATTCATATCAGTGTTTGTGTGACCAAGAAAATCTAAATAAATGTATTTCCTTGAAAAAAATAATAAAGAATAATGAAAAAGTGAAGGGTCAGTATATGGAAGGAACTGGATAGAACCTCAAATGGCCTCTATCCAACTCCATATCTCTCTCTTCCCTTTGATGGTGACTTTATTATAATCTGCATTTTGATATCATTTTTAGTTGTGAGTATATTTTTGACTGTAACTCCAGCCTTACCACCATATGTGCGTTCATAAATAACCGTTGGTTTGACCTGTGTTTGAACATATATAGCGGGATCTAGTCCTTTGTAATTTACATCATTTCCTCAGCACTTTTGTGTGAGAAACATTGTTTCAATTTGTTTAGCTGTAGTTTTATTCATATTGTTGTAGAGTACTCTTTTCTATGAGTAGGCCACTCTTTACCCATTTTACTGTTGATGGGCATTTGGATTTTTCCAGGTTTGGGTTAATGCTAACAACGCTGCTGTGGAGCATTCTTATATGCGTGTCTTGGGCTAGGTGACCGAGCGTTACCCTAGATAACATTGCATCTAGGAATGTGAGTTTGGGTCAGCATCACTAGATAATGCCACACTATTATGAAAGCGATTTGAGTATGTAAGGTGGCAGCAGGGCGCGTGGCCTGGGATGCAAAGCGTTAACAGCAGGTCAGTCATTCCCTCCCTGTTCAGGACACCCAGAGCCCAGTGTCTTTGCCAGTTCTGCCTCTAATTCTCAGGATGGAATCTAACTGGTTTGGGAATAACAGAAAATTCAAATGTAAGAAGGTTTGTGGCAGGAAGTAGTTAATCTCTTTAGGCTAAATATGATAAAGGAAGCTGGAACTTACTGATCTATGAGAAACGGTTACAACCACCCAACAACTTCCTTCCATTTTTCTGTAGTGATGATTCTAACTATCCTGGTAAAGACAAAACCATTTGGAACTTAAATGCAAAGACTAGTTGAATTTTAGTAAACCATGTATGTTTTATTAAAAAGAAATAACTTTTTAAAATTGTTTGAGTACATCATTAAAACCTATGGATATAACCTGAAGAGTGTTTTAGAGAATTGGAGATTTTTGTTACCCTTCACCACTTCAGAAGTTTGGTAGAATTTGGTTGCCCTCCTTTATAATCATGCTAAAGATTAGAATATGCCTAATTATTAGCTTTGTGATCCCATAGAAGTTGGTTATGAATGAAATTAAATTAATAATTTATTGAGTCGACTGGGTGGTGTCAGTTAAGCGTCCCACTCCTGGATTCACCTGAGGTCGTGATCTCAGGGTCATGAGATCAAGCCCTGCTTAGGTCTCGGTGCAGAGTCAGTTTGAGATTCTCTCTCCCTCTTCCTGCCCCTCCTGCTTGTGCTCTCTCTCTTCTCTCTAAAATAAATAAATCTTTTTTAAAAAATAAGAATTTATTCACACATTTACATTTAAAATTAAGGAACTGATTGCACTCACCTATTTATATGTATATATTTGGGCAACTGTGAGGACAAAATCTTAAGTGTTTTGTAAAACCTCTGGGTCATTCACAGATGAGACTAAGGTAGCTGGGGACTTCTAGGCAGTTATTTGTCCACTATCAAAAATATGAAATGATAAAACAGACGGATGAGGTCTCCTCTGGCATTGTCCTTTATCGTCATTCTCCCTGAGGATGGCCATCTCTGGACAGCTCAGCGACAGGGGCTCATTAACAATGTGGGGCATCTGTTCCCCAGAGACGTCAGCCAGGGAAACAGGTTTAGTTCTCTGTGTCAGCGAGCCACAGTCAAGTGTCACAGCACACGCTTCCGTGTGCATAAGGGTCTCCCTTTCATCAGGGAGGTCACTGTATTTGGGAGACCACCTTGAGAGTTTGCAATTTCCTTCATCTCCTACTTTCTAGAGGCAAAGTGCAGATCTCTGTACCACGTGAAGTCCTGTGAAATCATCCTGAGAAAGTATCCTTTTGCTGAAGAAGAATTTGTGGGTGCAGCGCCTGGGTGGCTCAGCTAGTTAAGCGTCTGCCTTTGGCTCAGGTCATGATCCCAGGGTCCTGGGATCGAGTCACACATCGGGCTCCTTGCTAACTAAACAGGGAGCCTGCTTCTCCCTCTGCCACCCCCCTGCTGTGCTCTCTCTCTGACAAATAAAGTCTTAAAAAAAATATGGATTCAATATGTGTTCTTTCTTCTGGAAAAGAAATTGACCGAAATAGTAATTATGGCTTCCTGAGCACCTGCACTTGAGAGCCATCACACTGGCTCTTTGTGGAATTCTCCCTCTTAAACTTCTAAACTATGATGTAGATATTATTAGTCACATTTCTAGATGGTTAGACAGCGGCTCAGAGACGATATAAGTCACAGGATTTTAGTGTCAGAGACCTAAGTGGGATCCCCAAACTGACTCCAAATCCCTTGTTATTCCATACACGGTACTATTTCCCTCTTATCTCTGGTCTTCTCAGTCTGGAAACATATCAAGTATCAGGATTTTCTTGTTGTGTGGCCAACTGGAATAGATTCAGCTGGCCTTTTAACCTCTGCCCATCATGATCGGTGGAGGACCTTTGAGGAAGATACTCAAAGATCTCTAGGAATAGAGACATTATAATATGTTTCTGATATTAAAATTACTGAAAGAACTATCTTTTTTAAATTGATTCAGGCTCTGGTATGTTCAGAGTATGCTGTAAGACATATCTGAAATAGTATTTAAAAACACTCAGCTCAGGGTGCGTGGGTGGCTCAGTCGTTAGGCATCTGCCTTTGGCTCGGGTCATGATCCTAGGGTCCTGGGATCGAGTCCCACATTGGGCTCCCTGCCCGGCGGGAAGCCTGCTTCTCCCTCTCCCACTCCCCCTGCTTGTGTTCCTGCTCTCGCTCTCTCTCTCTGCATCAAATACATAGATGAAATCTTAAAAAAAATAAAATAAAAACACTCAGCTCAGCCTCTTCTACAAAGTGAGACAGTGCTTATAAACATTGCTAAAATATTCCCTTACCTACGATTATTTACTTCCCAACCATCATAGTGTTTATATGGTATGACTATGACTTACATTAGTCAAAATCTGCAAGGAAAGAACTTAGTGTATCCAAGCTTTGGGGGCACTTCATGTTTAAATTAGTGTGACGATGAGCTACTCTGTTTTATTCTATAGTCCAAGGGAATGGTGCCAGACAACTCTAAGATGTCTGGCAGTTCTAAAATTCTGACTTTAAATTATCTGTGTGCGTCAGAGATTTGGGCAGGGGAAGGGGAGGAGCCCAGCGTCTGTGAACACCTCTGTTACCTGTGTGGACCATGGAACAGGTAACCTTCTGTAGGCATCATTTTGATTTCTTGGTACTATTGTTAAAGGTACTTTTGTCTCAAGTTCCTCCCTTTAGTAGTAATTCTAACGATAATGGAAATTTTTATCTTTTACCATCCATGGGCCCGGATCCTGGGCTCCCAGGGAAGCTATCCTTTAACATTTTACCAAGCTGAAAATGACCGGGTAAGACCTCAGAGTATGGGTCCTATTTCTGTCCCAAGCACATATTGTACATCTGGTTTGAGAAGAAAAAGATAACCCAAAAATGCCATTGTAAACATAAAGATAAGAAAAACAAAAGAACCTCTCTGGCACCCATGAGATTAAAGTCATACCGACTTGTACAAACTGAAAACATAAGAAAAAGTCTGTAACTTTCTGGAATGTTCTTCCTCATGATGATGTGTAACTCTGTATGTAAAACAACAGAGAACAAATATATAAACCTGACCCAAATGTTCCTTCCCTAGAGCACTCCCTTCTTTGTGAAGATTTTGTCTCCCAGGCAGCTGTCCTGACTTGGGTTTGAATAAAACTCTCTTCCTTTCTCTCTAAACTGTTTAAAAGGGTTTGTTCATTTAGTGTCGACAATACAATATGTTTTCTTTTTAAGTGAAAAATAAATGTTCCTGGTTCACAACTTAACAGCACAGAAGGGCGGCTGTTCTTCATCCTGGAGCTTCCCTGCAGAACCAAGCATGTGTATATACACTCCAGCATAAACGGGCTCATCCTACAAGGATGCTTTGAAGGTCCAAGAAGCACTATCCAGTCCATGGGTGAGACCAGAAGGTGAAGCTCTTCCCGCTTAGAGCATTACTTTTTGGGTCTTAAAATTGCCTTGGAAATGTGGGAAACCACTGCATTTCCTAAAGCCCAAGCCTTGGAGGGTCTGAGAGCAGCCGACTTGCCAGGAGCCAGGAACAGCTCTGCAGGCAGGGTTGGTGCAGGAAAGGGAGCGGCAGGGCTCTGGGGGTGGCCTGCAGCCAGAGGCTTCCGCTGAAGGGGTTGTGTGTGTGTGTGTGGGGGGCCTGCCCACAACACCGCCCACTGCCTGCGCCGCCGAGCCAGGTGTTGGGGCGAGGAGGCGCCTCCGGGACCACTTGCCGTCGCAGGGAGGCGCGCGCGTGAGGGCGGGTGGCCCGGTACAAGCAGGCGCGGCATCCAATGGGCTCCGGGTACCGCCCCCCCTGACCAATCACCGCGTGGGGGTGGAGCTATCTCTATGTGGGCGGACCCCGACCTGCCCCGGGGATGCAGAGGTGGGGCAGGTGAAGAGGCCCTGGAGAGAGTCGACCTGAGGAGTTCCCGGCTGGGTGAGACCGCGCTGTGGGCCCGGGTGTGGGTCCCGGGGGTACGGTACGCCCCGGGTGGGAGTTGGGGTCCTCGAAGGCCGTGGGGAGCGAGCTAATCCCGCGAACTCAGATGAGTTTTCTTTTTCCCTTGAAAGTCTCTTCTGCCTGATGTCCGTCAACTGGCCGTATCCCCCAGACCCGTGAACTCCAGGGCACCCGCTCACCCGAGCTTTTGTGGGATGGGTTGCAGACATTTCAGGGTTTCCCGTGTTCCCCGGGAAAAGTGCACGTAAGGACCGCACACAGTCCCCAACTTCAGTGGGGTGCCCCCTGTCCCCTGGCACAGAGAGTGCAGGTAATGGACCTTGAGCAGTACCCCGAGTTCAGCAGGGTGTCCCCTGTTCCCCCAGGCACAGGTGTGGTGGCAACAAGCCCCAGAGCCGTCCCCCAGCTTCAGCATTGTGCCCGGTGTCCGCTGGGTATGGTGGTAATGGGCTGTCAGGATCCTGAGGGAGGGTCCTCCAGGTGGGGGCCTGGAGGCTGGAGTAAACCAGACCCCACTCAAGCTGCATGAGGAACAGATGAGTTGAGGTGTTCATTTGGAAGAGTAATTTCACTTTTCCAAAAATGACAAAGTCATTGGTCTACACTAGAATGAAGATAATTACTACTTAAGAAACAAGTATGTGTTTCCCCTTCTCCCAGAAACTGAAGCAGGTGTGCATGCCATAGGCCGGAGGTCCTACTTATGCCCACCTGACAACACTTTTCTGCTCTGGCTCCACGAGACCCGAAGTTCTGAACATCAGCATGTGAGTCAGTGATGCAGCTTGTCACAGGACGTCAGCATTCAGAGAAAGCAGCAGGTACATTTGGCACAATGTCATCTTCATGTCAGGACTGGAGGTAAAACCTCTCATTAACCCCAAACCTCCTGGGCTTTCCTCTTTTCTCTAGTTGAGCCACGAAGTAAAAGTTAAGTAGCTCTCAGCATTCTCCATTTGGTGCAAGAGTTACTTAATTTCCGTGCAGCCAGAACATTGCAGGGGATCCCATTTTCTCTGTTCATTTATTGCTTACAAAATGTATTCTGATCATCTGTTTCCTGGAAATAACTTTTATTAGAAAGGGAAGGGGAAATTTACTCTTTGTGTGTTTTTAACATATCATTTGTTCCTTAATCTAACAACATTTATTCAGTTGGGCCTAGGATATGATTTAGTGGCCAGCATCTAGAGTTAGTTGGCTTTTTATCGTCAGATACAGACTTTGATGATGTCATTTGTCAAAGGTGATGTTTCATAATTGATTAGTCTTTTCATCAGAAGAGTTACAATTAGGGTCGAGGGAAAAATCAAAATTATTCAAAGCACCCTTTTACTGTTTAAAAGTTGAGCTTGACTTTCTAGTTTTACTAAATGTATCATCTAGATATTTTGACATGCTGTATTTTCTCTGTAGTTTCCTTGGTGGTGGAGTCAGAAGGAGAGTCTTTGGGAATTCTGGATAGAGGCATGCTGGTGGCTTCAAGGGGCTTGGTGTCAGGAGCCCTGGGTTGAGTTCTGAAACTGCTTGCCTGACCCTGGGTGAGTCAGGTTATCCCACAGAGCTTCTGTTGACTCCTTGTGAAATTGCTGGAAAGTAATATCTATGGAAAGGGTTTTTACACAGAAACTATTCTGCCTGAAGAGCAACTAAAAATGAGGTGATTTGGGCTGTATTATTCTGTAAATAATAGTTTTAAAACCCCCTGTCATAGGATATGGTATTTTATTGTACAAGGAGTCTTCAGAAGGCTGCAATGAAAGATTCAGATCTCAGAGCATGTTCATGTTCCTTTGATATGTTACAGTTTGCACGGGTAGGAAGGTAAGTGGAGAGAAATACGACAGAAGGGGAAAGTAGGTGTGAACCATTCATTAGGTAGCCTTCTACCTTTCTCATGAAAGCCTGGACCAGTGTCATTTTGGAAGAAGAGGGGGAATCCTGGAGCTCTGCAGCAGATGGGGGAGTTCCAGGTCTGGGTAAAGCTGACAGAGGTCCCGGAGGAGAGCTGAGTGCATTCTGCAGGAGGACGTGGGCAGGGCGGGCTCCAGGGGTGCCTGTGGGTCTCCCGTGTGAGAGTTGTGACAGGTGAGAGCTGTGAGCGGGTTCCTGGCTGAGGACAGGTGAGGCACAGGTGGAGAGCTGGCCGAGCACCTTCTGTGCCCCCAGCCTCACCCAACACACACCACCTCATTGTCCCTGTCGCTCCAGGTCAGATGTCTCAGAGTTGCGAGGCCGAGACATTTGTTTATGCTTCTTTCTTTGCATGTGTGTGAAGTTGCAAAACTTAGATGATGGAAATGATGTGTCATCAGAACATCTGTTACTCTTTTATTTCCTGCTCTTCTTTTAATCAGTGAAGTGAATGGGACCTACTAGTGGAATGGGCTATCTGTGTGTTTTTATTTCCTGTTTTAATTAAACAATGGGAAAACAATCTTCTGAAATATTAAAAGAATCATTTGTGGGTGTTCATGTTTTTCTCTTCTGTGAACCACATTGCGAATATTAGAAATTATGTTTTGAAGTAAAACACGGAGCTGATACAGGGTGCGGGGCCCTTTGTGAGAGGGACACATGGAGAAGGAGTGTAGGTTCTTTAGGAGCTCGGGGAGTGGCTCATTGTGCTCCCAAAGGAAATCAAGACCCCTGTTAGCCTTCCCCGAGGGGGCTGCTTACCTGGTGGCCCATCCTGGGCTCTGGAAGCTTGACCCGGTGAGTCACTTGCGATTTGAACTGGGGAATTTATGAAGAAAAGAGAAGGAATCCTGGAGGGTGCCCGCATCCTTTGTACTCAGACAACTCTATGTAGCAAAGGAACTCTTCACCTGTGAGGCGTGTTAGGATCCCTGAGGGTGTGGGCTTTGCTGCATGGGTTCAGGTTGTGTCTTCATCCTTACCTGGACCAGAGCCATGTTGTCTGGCTATGGAGATCCAGACCCTTACATGGAGCCAGAGCAGAGAAGTGCTGTCAGGTGGGCATAAGTAGGACCTCCAACCTATGGCATGCACACCTGCTTCAGTTTCTGGGAGAAGGGGAAACATACTTGTTTCTTAAGTAGTAATTTTGTTCATTCTAGTGTAGACCAGTCATTTTGTCTTTTTTGGAAAAGCAGAATTGCTCTTCCAAATACACCCTCAACTCATCTGTTCCTCATGCAGCTTGAGTGGGGTCTGGTTTACTCCAGCCTCCAGGCCCCCACCTGGAAGACCCTCCTACACGGTACTGACAGCCCTTGACCACCAAGCCCGGAGACACAGGGCACATTGCTGGGTTGGTGGACGGCTCTGGGGTTGTTACTGCCACACCTGTGCCTGGGGGAACCGGGACTACAGCTCACCACTGCCTCCTGAGGAACAAGCCACACTGTCACACCTTCCTGTGCCTCTCCAACTGCAGCTCACCAGTGCTTCCAGGGGCAGCAAGCTGCACTGGCACGGCTTCCTGTTCCAGTGGCGGGAAGCTGCACTGCCTTGGCTTCCAGGGTCCTACCACCACTGGATGCAGTGCTGAGCTGCAGTGCGAGCCACGCTGGACGTGCCATGCAGATTGCTGCCCCTGGATGCATGGTGAGCTGCAGTGCGAGAGTCGCTGGAAGCTGTGGCAGTGCAGCTTCCCGCCACTGGAGGCAGTGATGAGCAGCAGTTGGAGAGATGCAGGAAGAAGTGGCAGTTCAGCTTGAGGCCACTGGGTGCAGTGGTTAGCTGCGGCGTGACAGTCGCTGGAAGAGGTCTAGTGCAGCTTCCTGCCACTGGATGCAGTGGTGTCCTGCAGTGAGAAACGGTGGAAGAGACGGCAGTGCAGCTTATCCAACTGGAGTTGTTTTAGGCCACTAAGTTTGTGGAAATTTGTTCAAGCTTTAGTAGAAAACTAATACAGTACTCAATCTCTAGGTTAGGGTTAGGGGTTAAGGGTTAGGGTTAGGGGTCAGCTTGGGTTAATTTATTTGCCTTTTAATAAAAGATGTCAATGCTTAAATAAGACATTTTTTTTCTTAGACCATTTTACAGTGAGGAAAAGTAAGCATGTATCTCAAAAAGTTAGGGAGAAGAACCGAAGTTCCCAAAGCAACACCTAAGTCAAAACATCTTGACATTTATGTTTTATCTTTAAAGTTAATAAGAAATGTACTTGCTCTATTGTTCTTCTCACAGATGGATTTGCTCTCCCTTTCATTCTGGTCTTGGCTCAAATGCCACCTTCTCAGAGGGGCTTCCTAATGGGAATCTCTAATATGAATTATATGCTCTCCCTTTCATTCTGGTCTTGGCTCAAATGCCACCTTCTCAGAGGGGCTTCCTAATGGGAATCTCTAATCTCTGAATATGATGGCCCCCGTAGCCCACACTGTTCTCTTTTTAGTCCGCATGCCTTCCTACTATTGGTCCATTTATTATATCCCATGCTGTTTGCAAGCTCCCAGGTAGAACTAGAGCTATACATTTGCACAAAGTAGATACTCAATAAATATTTATTAATTGAACCAGTTTTACTCTGTGATATGTATGCTTTCTTTTTAAATAAAAATATCAATGTTTTATCAGTGAATTTTTGACCTTTTCCAGAATGTATTTGGAGAAATCCATTGCTCCATGAACATACATCCGTCAATGCTGTGGCTTTGTTATGTCTCATGTTGTCCTACCCTGAGCTGCCAGGAGTGCTCATGACCCATGTATGAAGCTCAGCTTCAAGCCTTAGGGGTGAGTTTTGTGAAGGCTCTGGGGGGCATTTGGGGGGCTCTTCCTGCTGGACACTACCATGTCATCTGGGGCCAGAAGTGAAGTGAGCACCCACCTCTTTTCCTCGCTTTTTCCATCTTCCTCTACCCTCTGTCAGCATGTGGGTCTCCCACCAACCATATCTTTGCAGACAAACTCTGAGATGGCCTATGGCTTGGGAGTCCATTGACATCACAAAGTCTCATTATAACCAGTGTAAGAGGTTTCTGTGACAGTGACATGACCTTTGTTCCCAGAATGTGCCACATGAAGAGTCACATGAGAGCCTGGGAGTCCAGAAAAGTTAAATGGGTGATTGTGCCTCTAGCTAAAGCTACTCTGGGGGATCATACTGGAGGTGATCTCAGATCTCAGTCTGGCTCTGTCACCGATTTTAATACAATTTAGGTGAGTCACTTAATCTGAGCTTCAGGCTCATCATTTCTAAAATTAGGAAATGTTTTTAGATTAATTTATTCATTCAAGAACTATGTAATGAACTCCTATTAAGTGCTAGGCAGTCTCCAAGATTGATTCTATCTCAGGAATTCTGACTCCCACCCTCCCTGCTCACACTGACTTCCCCCATTTGACACAATGGCTGTTCCATGGAAATTCCATAGGGCAACATTGGACTAGCAAGTCTCTTCTGGGTGTGCCCTCACGCCATTTGATGTGGCTGAGGGACCCTGAGCAATTCCGAACCCAAACCCAAGGTTTTGGCTAATTTGCCTTGCGCTGTCTTGCTTGCCCAAGAACAGCAGTGCCTGGATGAGGCCTGCAGTGCAACAGCTGCAGGATGAGCCGGCTTAGCGAGGACCTTGCCCAGGACACTAGCCCCATGACACTGTGAGGGTGCTCCTAGTCCCCAGTTAAGTCATGCAGTGCAACAAGTGATTATACATCAGGGTGGATGATGCAAAGGATAGTTTCACTGAGAACATGACAAAAACATTTACATGACAGAATAGTATGTAGGAAAACATACTATATACTATGTAAGTGAAGGGAAAAGTAAACAACGGGGTTAGAAAGAGGAATGGGAGTTCCCAGAAGCAGGCTGGAGTAGTCAGGGCGTGGGGGGTGTCTCATGGAGGAAGTGACCAGGAGACCTGTCACTGGTTACAACAGTGCAGCATCAGGGTTTGAGCTCTGCCTGACCCGCGACCCCCAGGGGCACTGGGGGCATTCTAGCTGCAGAGGACCTACAGACTGCAGATCAGCCTGAGCCTAGCCTCCGTGGTATGTCTTCTTTGCCCCTGGGTGTGGCTCTTTCTCTGCCTCTTGAGGCTGTTGATTCTCATTTTGTTTTCCTCTGAACTGCACTATTTTGTGCGGGTTCAGTACTGTTAGTTGATACAAATTCTTTGTGAAAATAAGTGGACTATAAATCATACTTGTTTCCTAATTAGATCTGAACATATTCAATGGTAACAGCCTTTTCCCAGGCCCCTGGGTCTTCATCTGCTCGCCAACGCTGAGATTTTTAAAAACATTGTATTTTTAACAGTTTCAAAGAATTAGTTTGGTTTTTAAAAATTCAACAAAGTCACACTTTTAATAATCTATAGAATGATCTGTAAACATTGAATGAGCAAGGTTTTACAGGATGAAGGAAGAATTGGCTTTGTGGCCGGGTTTGCCCTAATGTTTACTCACTGTTGCCCCCGTGTGGCCACTCTTCAGATAGCACGTGGCAGAATGTGTTCCAACCTGTCAAATTCAAGGGAGAATAAGATAGAATAACGGTGGTCCTTGGATCCCCTAGCTCCTGATAATCATCAAATAATTTATGAGTCATATTCTAAATCAGAGTATATCTTAACTTGATATTACGGTCAGGGTCAAGTTGAATACAGTAATTATGTACAGCTTTTTGTATGTCAATCATACCTCTATAAAGTGTATTTAAAAAAAAAAATGGGAGAGAATATAGTCACTCAAAGCACTGAGCACCTTTCCTGTCACAGTAAATATGTAACTAAACATAACTATTGTTTAACCTTAGCTGAGGACCGGGAGCTGGTCCTACAGGTACTCGGCAGGTAACATCTGTGGCCAGCTGCCCATCTCTCCCCCCGACACCCACACCCAGCTCAGCACATCCTCTGCTCTGCTCAAGGGCAGCCCAGAGAGACCAGGTCCAGGTGTGGCTTCCTCCTGTCAGGCATGGCTTCCTTCCGACAGGTAGAGAAGGTGGCCAGCTCACAGACACATGACATCTTCTTTTGGTTACTTGCTATCTGCCTCCCGTTTTTGTCACCTGGTCCTTAACATTTAGCTCCTGTGAGAACCTGGGTTTGCAGGTTTCTGTTGACATTTCAAAGTGTGCAGATCTGTGTTGTCCTTGTTCCCTGTCCTTGGGTCAGAGATAAAGGCAAGAAAAGTCATCAGACTGTGAAAGTAACAAAATTAAACGTCAAGAGTGCTCTGCGCCCGAATCTCAGACTTGAAAGAAATGGCAAACTACATACCTAATGTCATACACAACCAGCTTTAAGGACTCATAAAAGCATGTAAAATGATATTGTACAGAAAGAAATCTCATTACTAAATTTTTGCCTTGCAGAAGAGAGTTCAGCCACACCCAGCACCCCGCCCCCTTTCATTTCCTGTCTGGCCGATGCCCGGTCACACTGACACAGGTAACCACATAAGGACACAGCTGTGATCATCCTCCTGGAGCATTCCCTATCCCCTGCCCCTGCTCTGGCCAACCCCGCACACCCGCAGTCCTCCTGAGCGTCCCCTGTAGTGACACAGCTGTGATCATCCTCCTGGAGCATTCCCTGTCCCCCTGCCCCTGCTCTGGCCAACCCTGCACACCCCCAGTCCTCCTGAGCGTCCCCTGTAGTGACAGCTGTGATCATCCTCCTGGACCATTCCCTGTCCCCTGCCCCTGCTCTGGCCAACCCTGCACACCCCAGTCCTCCTGAGCGTCGTCTGTAGTGACAGCTGTGATCATCCTCCTGGAGCATTCCCAGTCCCCCTGCCCCTGCTCTGGCCAACCCTGCGCACCCCAGTCCTCCTGAGCGTCCCCTGTAGTGACACAGCTGTGATCATCCTCCTGGAGCATTCCCTGTCCCCTGCCCCTGCTCTGGCCAACCCTGCACACCCCCAGTCCTCCTGGGCATCCCCTGTAGTGACAGCTGTGATCATCCTCCTGGAGCATTCCCAGTCCCCCTGTCCCTGCTCTGGCCAACCCCGCACACCCCGGTCCTCCTGAGCCTCTGCATCTCCCTGGTTTCTGTGTGGGCCACAGGAGGAACCAGCCGTTTCCTGTCTGGGGTCAGGCTGTGGTGTCCCAGCAGGAACAGGGGTCTCGGCCCCGAGATTGTGCCCATAATTCCTAAAGTGGCCTCTATGATTACATCTGATCTGTAATCCATCGGGGATTTCAATATCGAATAAGGGAAGTTTTATGACAAAGAAACACAGACGAAAACAAGTCCCCTTTGACAATAGGTGGGCAGACACAAAGGCACCTATTGTGTGATTCCACTTACAGAAACATCCAGAACAGGGAAAGGAACAGGGAGAGAAAGCAGCTTAGGGGTTTTGATGGTCTGGGCTGGGGGAGAAATGGGCAGGGGGAGCTTCTGGTTCGGGGACTCCTTGGGGGCATGAGATATTCCGCAGCAATGTTCTGTGGTGTGGTGGCACAGCATTGGGAATGTACTTAATGCTCATGACGTGTTCAATTGAAAGTAAGTAATTTTATTTAAAACATAATAAACAGTATACAGAACATGAAAAGATAAAATAACAGTTAATAGGTACCAGAGAGAAAGAACATAGGGGGAGGGGATGAAACAATCTGGCGGGGCGTCGGGGTCCGGCTATGGAACTAAGGGTAATTGTACAAGGAGCTCTCCCCGCAGGGCTGTGGGCTCTGCATGTGGCTCTGGGAGCCCTGCAGGAGCAGGAGCAGGGGCAGGGGTTAGGATAGGGGCAGGGCCAGGGGCAGG
>NW_022589795.1:0-23138 GCF_004348235.1 Phoca vitulina
AAAAAAAAAAAAAAAGAAATTCTACATGAAAATGGATTCCATAGAGAAACATTAAAAAGAAAAAACCTAGAAGGGGAACATTTGAAGACTTTCATATTTGGAATCAGAATTAGGAATCCTAAAACAACTGCAGAATCTAACTATAAATTCTGATTCACTGGCAATAAGATATTTCTACAAAAGAGAATAAATAATATAGAGACTAGAGGTTTCTAAATCAGTCCATGGGTCTGTTTGTAAGTTCATGACATTAGGAAGTGCCAGGTGTTTTGTTAAATTATATGCTTTCTTCCTGGACTGAAGGGTGGGGGCAAATAAGTTTGAGTCTAGAGCAGGATGTTCAGCAGCAAGAACCACCATAGCAGCTGCGGCGGCAGCAAGTTGTTCTACAGCAGGTGGTCTGGCAGCAGGAGGGGCGGCAGCCGCTAGGGATGCAACAGTTAGGCCTGCAGCAGCTGGACCCACAGCAGCTGGAACCACAGCAAGAGGGGTGGCAGCAGGTGGTCCTGCAGCAGGTGGTCTGGCAGCAGCTGGGGTGGCAGCAGGTCTCCTGGCCACAGCCCTGGTCAGAGCAGACGGAGCCACAACAGGAGTCGACCATGGTGTCAGAGGGTGGAGGTTCTAGGTGGGTTTCCAGGAGAGTATATTCCTGAATCTGGAAGTTTTCCTGCTCCAGGTTCCCCTTTGTATCCTGCTGAGGGAGCTCTATTCTTGTTATTGCTTACCCTAATAAGTAAGCAGTTGTTAAATTAGGTAATTATATTTTCGAAGCTGGATGGAAAATGTTGTTTCCTTTGCCTGATAGATTAGGATTTATCTCATTAACCCTTCCCCCATCACATCTTGGCTGTCTTCCTTTGTATGAATTATCTTGGTTCAGATTCTAAACTGAATATGTTGACTCTCACTCCATCTGCTCTTTCCTCCTGAATCATCCCTGCTGATTCTGTCCTTGTAGGCATCATCTATGTTTACAGATACTGAAGTTCCTTCCAGAGAGCAGTTACCATGTGAACCTTGACATGGAGTAATCTAGGTTTCACTCTTCCCCATCTGTGGGTCTTATCATGCCTACAATATTTGCAGCATTCCTTGTGAAAAAAGATTTAGTCACAGGTTCAATCGAGATATAAGAAAATTACAGAAGAATGGAATCTTAACCTGGGAAATCAAGGTAAAATCCACTAGTGTGATCAGTTGTTATCAAAAATGATTGGGGGCACAAATAGAATCCTCAAGACACTCAGACTGTGTTCTCATCTTATTTCTTGGACTTGAAAATATTGGTAGATTTCCTGTTTTTAAAGAACAAACGTGTCTGGAATGGATATAGACCTTCAGGAATCACTGCTGGAATTGATAACAGAGCTCTTGTATGTAAAAAATTTATACTTACATACAAAACAATATACAGTGTAGCCTCAATTATGCAAGAAATATTGAAATTACAAATATTAATTATATTGACATTTAATTATATAAATTAAAAATATTGACATATTAATAGTAATTATTTCTGGTTGATGGACTTAAGGAAATTGTTAATTTTCTTCTTAACACTTTTATCTTCTACTTTTTCTTTGATGACTTGTTTTTCATCTGTAAGCAAAAAAAATTAAAGAAAACTTTGTCATGTAACTATACCACTATCTAGAAATCTCTAATGTGACCCTCTGGGGCTGGGAGTTGGAAGGTACCAGACCAGGATAATGCTGTCAGTGAGGAAGAATTTCCTTTTCCCTTTCAGGTCCTTCTAGCTGGACTAAGAAACAAATTGACATGAAACGGATTAACAGGAGAAAATCAATTTTAATAGCATACATAGGGGGAATCCACACACACATTGAAATTCCAAAGACCATAAGGCAACATGATGCTTATATGAGGACACAAAGAGGAGAAAGACCATTAGCAGGAAGGTGAGAGGAGATGTTTAGAAAACAAAGGTTGCCCTATTTTATAGATAAGTTTTTTAGGTGAAGAGGAATCACCATTAATAGCTCTCTTTCTGGTATAAGCAGGCAGTTGAGGGGAAGATAAAGAGCTTTTCCTGAATTTGCTGGGTTTTGATTGCCTTTAACTGAAAATAATGTTCATGCCAAAGTGGCCCATTTTGGGGCAGCCTGCCCTTAGCATCTATACGTCTCAGCATCATCCAAGTCTCAGCTCAGATCATCCCCTCCACAAGAGAAGCCACCCCCCAACCTCACAATCGCAAGAACGTTCCAGTCTCTCTCACCATACTGTACTCTTTGTTTTTTAATTGTCTTCCTAGCACTTATCTTTATTTGAAATCACCATGTTCATTCTTGTGCTTATTGTCAGTGTTGCCCTTCTAGAATGTCAACTCTTGGTGTTATGTGCTCAGTTGCATGAACAGTGCATGGTATATAGAAAGCCTTCAGTAAGTACTTATTGAATGAATGAATAAATGTAGCACATGATTCCATGGGGGCAGGGGCATGGTATGTTTGTATACATATTTAAACATAGAAATATTTCTATAAACATGGGAAAAGGTCAGAAACAATATCCATCAGTTTAATTTAGGGATGGGAGGAAAAAGTCATTAGGGAGACTTTTACTTTGTACTTTATAATATTTTTGAATGTTGGGATTATTAAAGATACTTTTGTCTTCTTTTTGGTATGTTTCAAATAAAATCAAGTTTTAAAATGAACAGGAGATTTGGCTTAGCCAAGAAACGTATCTTATGAAATATAGTTTCTTTTATGACCTCTGCCAGATTTTGTGTGACATTGCCAGGCTTGGGGCAAGGCCTAATGATAAAAGGCTACTGACTCCCTGGTGCCCTTAGGATGTATGCCAAACTTCTTAACATGGCATCAGCACCCTTCACACACCTACTTTCCCAACCCCATCTCCAGTCACTCTCTCATCTTCCTCATTGCCCTAAGCTCTACTCCACACTTTTCAGATTCCATCCTTTGCAGTTCTATCCAATGCCCTGGAAAACCTACTCCTTATTTTCTACCTAGCAAGAACCTAGCTCAGATGCCACTCTCTTATACCTTCTCTTGCTCCTTCAAACAGTTATTTGGTGTTAGTCCCTTGATATTCCCATAGAGTACAATCCATCCTGGCTATGGAGCTGCAACCATGTTGTTCTTCTTTGAATTCTCCATATCTAGCAAAGTCTTAGCACATAGTAGGTACTCAATAAAAGTTTTTGGAGCTTGAGAAAACATTTAAACAATGTTAAAGATCTTTTAAATTATATTGTGATACTAAGTTATAAAAATGTCTCCATAGAAACAATATAATGAAATTTCACTAATTAAAAAACAAGAAGGCAGACTGGTCTAATTTGGTTGACTAGACCTTTAAAAAATATTGCCTTTTAGCTACTTTCCAATACATTTAAAGCATAATTAAGAATCATAGCAACTCAAACTCATTTTATGAGGCCAGCATTACCTTGATCCCAAAACCAGACAAAGACCCCATCAAAAAGGAGAATTACAGACCAATATCCCTGATGAACATGGATGCAAAAATTCTCACCAAAATACTAGCCAATAGGATCCAACAGTACATTAAAAGGATTATTCACCACGACCAAGTCGGATTTATCCCTGGGCTGCAAGGTTGGTTCAACATCCGCAAATCAATCAACGTGATACAATACATTAACAAAAGAAAGAACAAGAATCATATGATCCTCTCAATAGATGCAGAAAAAGCATTTGACAAAGTACAGCATCCCTTCTTGATCAAAACTCTTCAGAGTATAGGGATAGAGGGTACATACCTCAATATCATAAAAGCCATCTATGAAAAACCTACAGCGCATATCATTCTCAATGGGGAAAAACTGAGAGCTTTCCCCCTAAGGTCAGGAACGCAGCAGGGATGTCCACTATCACCACTGCTATTCAACATAGTATTGGAAGTCCTAGCCACAGCAATCAGACAACAAAAAGAAATCAAAGGCATCCAAATTGGCAAAGAAGAAGTCAAACTCTCACTCTTTGCAGATGATATGATACTTTATGTGGAAAATCCCAAAGACTCCACCCCAAAACTGCTAGAACTCATACAGGAATTCAGTCAAGTGGCAGGATATAAAATCAATGCACAGAAGTCAGTGGCATTCCTATACACCAACAACAAGTCAGAAGAAAGAGAAATTAAGGAGTCGATCCCATTTACAATTGCACCCAAAACCATAAGATACCTAGGAATAAATCTAACCAAAGAGGCAAAGGATCTGTACTCAGAAAACTATAAAATACTCATGAAAGAAATTGAGAAAGACACAAAGAAATGGAAAAACGTTCCATGCTCATGGATTGGAAGAACAAATATTGTGAAGATGTCAATCCTACCTAGAGCAATCTACACATTCAATGCAATCCCCATCAAAATACCATCCACTTTCTTCAAAGAAATGGAACAAATAATCCTAAAATTTGTATGGAACCAGAAAAGACCCCGCATAGCCAGAGGAATGTTGAAAAAGAAAAGCAAAGCTGGCGGCATCACAATTCCAGACTTCCAGCTCTATTACAAAGCTGTCATCATCAAGACAGTATGGTACTGGCACAAAAACAGACACATAGATCAATGGAACAGAATAGAGAGCCCAGAAATGGACCCTCAACTATACAGTCAACTAATCTTTGACAAAGCAGGAAAGAATGTCCAATGGAAAAAAGACAGTCTCTTCAACAAATGGTGTTGGGAAAATTGGACAGCCACATGCAGAAGAATGAAACTGGACCATTTCCTTACACCACACACAAAAATAGACTCCAAATGGTTGAAAGACCTCAATGTGAGACAGGAGTCCATCAAAATCCTAAAGGAGAACACAGGCAGCAACCTCTTCGACCTCAGCCGCAGCAACTTCTTCCTAGAAACATCGCCAAAGGCAAAGGAAGCAAGGGCAAAAATGAACTATTGGGACTTCATCAAGATAAAAAGCTTTTGCAAAGCAAAGGAAACAGTCAACAAAACCAAAAGACAACTGACAGAATGGGAGAAGATATTTGCAAATGACATATCAGATAAAGGGCTAGTATCCAAAATCTATAAAGAACTCATCAAACTCAACACCAAAAGAACAAAGAATCCAATCAAGAAATGGGCAGAAGACATGAACAGACATTTTTCCAAAGAAGACATCCAAATGGCCAACAGACACATGAAAAAGTGTTCAATATCGCTCAGCATCAGGGAAATCCAAATCAAAACCTCAATGAGATACCACCTCACACCAGTCAGAATGGCTAAAATTAACAAGTCAGGAAATGACAGATGTTGGCGGGGATGCAGAGAAAGGGGAACCCTCCTACACTGTTGGTGGGAATGCAAGCTGGTGCAGCCACTCTGGAAAACAGTATGGAGGTTCCTCAAAAAGTTGAAAATAGAGCTACCATATGATCCAGCAATTGCACTACTGGGTATTTACCCCAAAGATACAAATGTAGGGACCCGAAAGGCTACGTGCACCCCAATGTTTATAGCAGCAATGTCCACAGTAGCCAAACTGTGGAAAGAGCCAAGATGTCCATCGACAGATGAATGGATAAAGAAGATGTGGTATATATATACAATGGAATATTATGCAGCCATCAAAAGGAATGAGATCTTGCCATTTGCAACGACGTGGATGGAACTGGAGGGTATTATGCTGAGCGAAATAAGTCAAACAGAGAAAGACATGTATCATATGACCTCACTGATATGAGGAATTCTTAATCTCAGGAAACAAACTGAGGGTTGCTGGAGTGGGGGGTGGGGTGGGAGGGATGGGGTGACTGGGTGATGGACACTGGGGAGGGTACGTGTTCTGGTAAGCGCTGTGAATTGTGCAAGACTGTTGAATCTCAGATCTGTACCTCTGAAACAAATAATGCAATATATGTTAAGAAAGAAAAAAAGAAGAAGAATGTAGCAGGAGGGGAAGAATGAAGGGGGGGAAACCGGAGGGGGAGAAGAACCATGAGAGACAATGGACTCTGAAAAACAAACTGAGGGTTCTAGAGGGGAGGGGGTTGGGAGGATGGGTTAGCCTGGTGATGAGTATTGAGGAGGGCACGTTCTGCATGGAGCACTGGGTGTTATGCACAAACAATGAATCATGGAACACTATATCTAAAACTAATGATGTAATGTATGGGGATTAACATAACAATAAAAAAATTTAAAAAAAAAAAAAAGAGTCGGAAACTTCACCGGACTGAGCCACCTAGGCACTTCAGTGATTTTCAAACCTTTAAAGCTTTTTAAAAACTGCTTCCTTACCTGGAAGTTCACTATATATAAATCCAATAAAATGGAGCCACTTCAGTTGGAGGGAGGCAGTCCATATCTCAGCCCACAGTCTGGCAGTGTATGAGACACTTCTGACAAAGTCCAGGTGGCTCATTTGGCAAGCTACTGTTGTAGCCAAAAGAGCTAGGCCAGGTGGGTACAGTAATTTATGTGACCCTGATCCCATGTCCCTTTGAAAAAGAGATGCCAGTAAGTTAGTTTGATGCATATCAGTTCCCCACATATACTGTTCTGAGGGAGGGATGCCTTTGTGAAATGCAGTATCTTGGGTTGGGTGATCTCTAGGAGAGAAAATACCTGTGGTGGGGGTGGGGGAGGTGGAAGGAAGTGAGCCCAGCAGAAACTTCATTATCAAGAGTAATGGAAGGCAAATGAGTTTTCCTTTTGCCCCAGTGTGAATGAAATCTGGATCTGGTACATGAATGGAGAAAAACTCTTGCCCAGAGTTTACAGCTCTTGTCTGCCTGGTTGCCATTCTCTTTAAGCTAGGGTGTAGAAAAAAATGGAGCATTGCTGGTTCATTAAAGAATCAAAGAGATGAGTTTGGTTTGTGTTATCTGGTGCCTTTTTGTTCTAAAAATAAGTTTGGAAGTTCTGTTATGTAGTGACGCAGATCTAAATTCTTGTCTGTATCTATATATAAAATGAGTTACTCAGGAGCTAGTTATAAACACAGGGGGAGGAATGAAGAGTAAGTCTATTTTATTTCTGTAGTGAGAAAAGTAAAAATAGAATTAAGAAATGGGATAATCAATAGATGAGAACAATAGGAGACAATGTCATCAATAAAAACAATTCAGATGAACTACCCATAGTCATATAAGCCTGGCCAATAACTTCTTATTGAGTAATGGGAGATGATGTCAAATGCCTGGTAAGAAAGCAACAACCTGGGACTCTTATTTGTCACTTACAGAGTGCTCAGACAGAGTGAAGGTCTTATGGCCAATGTGGGAGAGAAATCAGGGACTAGACACACAGCCTTTGGGACTGATTTGAGTAACATCACCCAGGACTCTGTGTCATGGTGCCTTGAAGGAAAGAAGCTTTTGATTCTGTGATAATGTTGATGGGGAAGGTGTAAGTGTGGGACGGGGCACTCAGCAACAAGAGGATTCGTAGCAGTTGGGGCAGCAGCAGGTGGCACAGGAACAAGTGATCTGGTGGAAGCTGGGGCAGCAACAGCTGGGTACCCAGCAGCTAGGGTGGCAGAAGCCGGACATACCGCATCTAGGGTGGTAGTAGCTGGGGCAGCAGCAGGTCTCCTGGCAGAGGCCGTGGTCAGAGCCCTGGTCAGAGCAGATGGAGCCACAACAGGAGGTGACCATGGTGTCAGAGGGTGGGGTTTCTGGGTGGGTGTCCAGGAGAGTGAGATTCTTGAGTAGAGGTCTTCTCCCAAATTCTGCTGAGGAACTGTCATTGTCATGTTCAAGATTCTTCTCTTGCTGTTGTCTGTCATGTTTATTTTTAAAAAGATTTTATTTATTTATTTGACAGAGACAGCGAGAGAGGGAACACAAGCAAGGGGAGTGGGAGAGGGAGAAGCAGGCTTCCCCCTGAGCAGGGAGCCCGATGTGGGGCTCGATCCCAGGACCCCGGGATCATGACCTGAGCCGAAGGCAGCGCTTAATCAACTGAACCACCCAGGCACCCCTTGTTTGTCATGTTTAAAGAGAACTTATCAGACATTGTGATTGTGGCATGATTCTGATAGAGTGTTCACCTTCACGTTTAAAATGGGTGCTTACACAATTTTCTTTCTTTTTTCTTTTTAAATATTTTATTTATTCGAGAAAGAGAGAGAGAGAGCGAGCAGGGGAGGAGAAGAGGGAGAGGGAGAGATAATCTCCAGCAGACTCGATGCTGAGCGCAGAGCCCAATGTGGGGCTCAATCCTAGGACCCGGAGATCATGACCTGAGCCAAAACCAAGAGTCATACACTCAATCAACTGAGCCACCCAGGTGCCCCTGCTTACATAATTTCCATGTAATGGTTTCTTTATCCCTAAAAGCTTAATTTGCCATTCTTTTCTCTTTCAGCAGCATCTCATTTGTTTGTCATACTTTTCATATGTCATTTGATATTCTGAACATAGTTGGAGTCCTTCCAACTATTTAACCTCTTGTATCCAAAAGAGACACAGAGCCACATTTCCTCCTACCAAGACAACGCGTAATATAGACAAAAGCATGAATATGCTATTGCACAAAAAATCAGACCTCAGTCCACTATAGCACTATGGCTGGTGGTAAAATCAGCACAGCACACTTATAACTTAATGAAGAAGCTAAGAAATATAACTGGGTTTAAGGCATGCAACTTCAAATTTACTTTGTTCAAAATTGGTCATTCTGTCACTTTTCCAAACCAACACCCCAATTATCCAGTCCTATTACAAATTACTGTTAGTCCAAGTTTTCAAGCTAACAAACTTAACAGTTCTCCTTTATTCAAATGATTGTGTATTGATTCTCACTCTGTGCTAGAGCCATTATCAGGATGCAGAACCAGAAGCAAATAATATCCACCCTATCCTTTTGCCACTTGACTCCATTCTGACTCAATGAACAGCAGCAGATTAATTTGATAGAATGAATTGGTAAAACCATTGTCCATATGCTGGGTCTGTAAACAGGATTTATCCACCTTTGTAGTAGCCCAGATTAGGACACTTCAGCAACAGAGGCACCAGAAATACTAGCCACAGTTAAGTCAGAGGAAATGAAGCTATATCAGGAGCCACATTGTTGTCACTGAAAGGAAAAGGCTCTTTCTTTCAAAAGCTTACAAATGTAGAAATTGCTAAGTATCCAGAATATTATGCTTTGCTCCATTGACACACAGGATGGAGTAATTGTCCCTTTTGTTCCTGCACAAATACATTTGTATGTTTATTTTTATTTTTTTATTGAAGTATGATTAACATACAGTGTTATATTAGTTTCAAGTGTACAATATAATGATTCAACAATTCTATACATTATTCAGTGCTAATCATGGTAAATGTACTCTTAATCCACTTCATCTATTTCACCTGCCCCCCATCCACCTCCCCTCTGGTAACCACCGGTTTGTTCTCTGTATTTAAGAGTATGTTTTTTTCATTTGTCTCTTTTTTTCTTTGTTCATTTTCTTTGTTTCTTTTATTCCACATATCAGTGAAATCATATGGTATTTGTCTTTCTCTTACTTACCTCCCTTAGCATTATACCTTCTAGGTCCATTCATGTTGTTGCAAATGGCAAGACCTTGTTCTTTTTTATGGCTGAGTAATATTCCATTATATATATATTATATATATATAAATGTATGTATATATACACACACACACATACCATAACTTCCTTACCCATTCATCTATTGATGGATACTTGGGATGCCTCCATATCTTGGTAATTGTAAATAATGTTATGATAAACATGGGGGTACATCTATTTTTTCAGATTATTATTTTCATTTTCATTGGGTAAATAACTGTAGTAGAATTACTGGATTACATGGTAATTCTATGTTTAATTTTTTGAGGAACCTCCAGACTATTTTTCACAGTGGCTGCCCCAGTTTGCATTCCCACCAAAGGTGCATGAAGGTTCCTTTTTCTCCACAGCCTGACCATCACTTGTTATTTATTGTCTTTTTGATTCTAGCCATTCTGACAGGTGTGAGGTGATATCTCATTGTGCTTTTGATTTCCATTTTCCTAATGATCAGTGATGTTGAGCATCTTTTCATGTATTTGTTGGCCTTTTGTATGTGTTCTTGGAAAAATATTTATTGGCATTTGTTTTTTAAAACTGCAATTCAAAGCAAAATATTTTAGTTGTCAGACTTCTTTGAAACCTTTCTCTTTACCATTAAATGTAAATATTCTATCCCTAGAGCAGGTTTGTTATCAGCTCTGTTAATAGATTTGGAGCTCAGCACGGAAAAGACTAAGTCAGTTATACTCAAATCAGTACCCTGTTGCAGAAAACAAGATACCTAATGAAGTTGCTTGCTATTAATAGATTTATTGGTTATTGAATTTTGTGACACATATGAACACCTTGTGAAGATATGGCTTTAGTTACAAATGTGTTAAAATATGTTTTGAATACAGCATCCTTTCCTGATTAAAACTCTTCAGAGTATAGGGATAGAGGGAACATTCCTCAAGTTCATAAAAACCATCTATGAAAAGCCCACAGCGAATATAATTCTCAATGGGGAAAAGCTGAGAATCTTTCCCTTAAGATCAGGAACATGACAAGGATGCCCACTCTCGCCACTATTGTTCAACATAGTACTAGAAGTCCTAGCAACAGCAATCAGACAACAAAAAGAAATAAAAGGTATTCAAATTGGCAAAGAAGAAGTCAAACTCTCTCTTTTTGCAGATGACATGATACTTTATGTGGAAAACCCAAAAGACTCCACCCCCAAATTACTAGAACTCATGTGGCAGGATACAAAATCAATGCACAGAAATCAGTTGCTTTCCTATATACTAACAATGCAACTGTAGAAAGAGAAATTAGGGAATCGATTCCATTCACAATAGCATCAAAAAACATAAGATACCTTGGAATAAACCTAACCAAAAAGATGAAGAAACTACATATACTCTAGAAACTACAGAACACTTATGAAAGAAATTGAAGAAGACACAAAAAGATGGAAAAACATTCCACGCTCATGGATCGGAAGAATAAACATTGTTAAAATGTCTATGCTGCCCAGAGCAATCTATACTTTCAACGCCATCCCAATCAAAGTACCAATGGCATTTTTCACAGTGCTGGAACAAACAATCCTAAAATTTGTATGGAACCAGAAAAGACCCTGAATCGTCAAGGAAATATTGAAAAAGAAAAACAAAGCTGGGGACATCACGTTGCCTGATTTCAAGCTATATTACAAAGCTATGATCACCAAGACAGCATGGTACTGGCACAAAAGTAGACACATAGATCAATGGAACAGAATAGAGAGCCAGATATGGACCCTCAACTCTATGGTCAAATAATCTTCCACAAAGCAGGAAAAAATGTCCATTGGAAAAAAGACAGTCTCTTCAATCAATGGTGCTGGGAAAATTGGACAGCTATATACAGAAGAATGAAACTCGACCATTCTCTTACACCATACACAAAGATAAACTCTAAATGGGTGAAAGACCTCAATGTGAGACAGAAATCCATCAAAATCCTAGAGGAGAACATAGGCAGTAACCTCTTTGACATCGGCCACAGCAACTTCTTTCAAGACACGTCTCTAAAGGCAAGGGAAACAAAAGTGAAAATGAACTTTTGGGACTTCATCAAAATAAAAAGCTTCTGCACAGCAAAGGAAACAGTCAACAAAACAAAGAGACAACCCATGGAATGGGAGAAGATATTTGCAAATGACACTACATATAAAGGGCTGGTATCCAAGATCTATAAAGATCTTCTCAAACTCAACGCCCAAAAAACAAATAATCAAGTCAAAAAATGGGCAGAAGACATGAACGGACACTTCTTCAAAGAAGACATACTAATGGCTAACAGACACATGAAAAAAAATGTTCAACATCATTAGCTATCAGGCAAATTCAGATCAAAACCACATTGAGATACCACCTTACACCAGTTAGAATGGCAAAAATTGACAGGGCAAGAAACAACAAATGTTGGAGAGGTTATGGGGAAATGAGAACCCTCTTACACTATTGGTGGGAATGCAAGTTGGTACAGCCACTTTGGAAAACAGTGTGGAGGTTCCTCAAAAAGTTAAAAATAGAGCTACCCTACAACCCAGCAATTGCACTACTGGGTATTTACCCCAGGGATACAGATGTAGTGAAAAGAAGGGCCACATGCACCCCAATGTTCATAGCAGCAATGTCAGCAATAGCCAAACTGTGGAAAGAGCCGAGATGCCCTTCAACAGATGAATGGATAAAGAAGATGTGGTCCATACATACAATGGAATATTACCCAGCCACCAGAAAGGATGAATACCCAACATTTGCATCAACATGGATGGAATTAGAGGAGATTATGCTAAGTGAAATAAGTCAAGCAAAGAAAGACAATTATCATATGGTTTCACTTATATGTGGAACATAAGGAATAGCATGGAGGACGTTAGGAGAAGAAAGGGAAAAATGAAGGGGTGGAAATCAGAAGGGGAGACGAACCATGAGAGACTATGGACTCCGGGAAACAAACTGAGGGTTTTACAGGGCAGGGGAGTGGGGGGATGGGATAGCCCGGTGATGGTTATTAAGGAGGGCACGTATTGCATGGAGTCCTGGGTGTTATACAAAAACAATGAATCATGGAACACTACATGGTGCCTAACATATAATAAAAGAGAAAAAAAATAAAATTTAAAAAAATGTTTTGAATTCATCACTTTTGTTTCATTTACCATCAGAAGTATATTCTAAAATAGGTAGTCCCAAAGAAAAAAAGTAGGTGGTGACAATGGTTCTGACTTCTCCAAATTAACTTGAATTGTCAGGTAACCAGAGGATGTATTCTATCTTGAAAATGATGACTCATAGTTAAATTATGCTATTATTGTCCATTGCCTCTTCCATTTCTAGAAATAAGTTCCTAAGAGTTATCTATTAACTAGGAGAATAATCCCATTATTTACATTCAGAAGTTCATAATCTTTAAGGAACTCTTCCTCCTTGGGCAATTTTCCATGGATCTAGAAAATCATAAATAACACCAGGAAAATTCTGATCATTGGTTCCATATTTCAGAACTAGTGTATGAAAGGCCTAATAAAGAAGATGATTTCAGATCTTAAAAATTTGACTCTCCACAGAAAACCAACTCCTTACACCTGAGACCATGAGTCACTCTTGCTGTTCTACTTGCTACCAGCCTATGTGCTGCAGGACTCCCTGCTGCCAGACCACCAGCTGTGGGACGGGTGGCTGTGGAAGAAACTGCTACAGGTCCAGCTACTGCCAGCCTCACTGCCCCCAACATGCAATCAAACCACCTGCTGCAGGTCCACCTGCTCCCAGCTCAGCTGCTGTGAGTCCAGTGTCTATGGACAAATGTACTGTGAGTCCAGCTCTTGCCAGCCAGCTTGCTAGGCACCTGTATACTATAGGAGAGCCCTACCTGCTGTTGTCTGCCTGGATGCCTAGCCCAGCTGTGGATCCAGCTGCTGCCATACTTGCTGCCTCCCACCTGCTACAACACTGCCTGCTGTAGGACCACCTGCTGCCATCTTTGCTATGTGTCCAGCTGCTGCCAGCATTCCTACTGCTGGTTGCCTCACCAAGAACCACCATCTGCACAAAGCACTGATTTGCCATTTGGGAAACAAATACACTGCCTAACATTGCTGAAAGCCAGCACGCAATCGCCAACATTTCTGTCACTCATCTGCCTGTTTACAAGCTTGTGAGTAAGCTTCATGAAGTGTGGACCACTTATCCCTTCTTCCTTCATCTTATGAATTATTATTCTCTTCTTTCTTCTTCTTATGGATTACGTGTCACCTTCATGCATCCTGATGTGGAGTCATGATCTTTGCCTTGACACCACAGTCAAGATCTTCAGCCTCTCCCTATCAGTAACTTAGAGAAACAAATCCTCATGCCTCGGGCACAGGTGTCTGCCACGACCAAAAGTCTGGGCATCATATTTCCTTTGTGCGTGTCCTCAGTCCTTGTATCCTGTTTTCTCCCTTGCATGATCCCTTGGAAGCCTTCCCTCCAGGGCAGGGGGATCTCACCTCTATTTCTTAATAAACCCTGTACCGTTCTGCATCCCATATGGTGTTCGTGTCCTTGTATGGCATTTGCAACATAACTATGTATATACACAGGTCACATACCACATGCATTATCCATTTGGAGCCTCACACACTCCCCCACCAATTCGTAGCTCCATTTGCAGATGAGGAAATCTTGGGACGTCCCGTCATAGAGCTGACAGGGACACACTCGGATGCCAGGCTGCGTCTCCTGCCCTTGCTGAAGGGCACTCCCATTCCCATCTGCAGGCGAATTAGGCACCGCCCTGGGCCTGAGCACCAGCAGGATGTTTGTTTGAGTGTCTTCGTGGACCGCGGAAGTCTTGTTCTCCTGTAGGTGCTGGTGATATGTGGGACAAAGTGGTAGACATCCATGTCCTACCACTCAGTGACCCGCAGCCCCATGGGAGGGCTGTGGGCCCTGCCCTTTAGAGCTCTTGGGAACACAGGGACCCTTTCATGGCTTTGGGCGCCATCCAGCCCGTCATGCACTCCTCTGCCTCAGAGATAGGTGAGCCTGCCGTGGCCTCATGACCGAGGGCCGTGCCTGCACATGCACATCTTGTGGGGCCATGGAAGTCCCCTTCAGGTTGGGCCTCCTGGTCCTCAGGACCCATTGACAGAGTAGAGAGGTATGAGGCAGTTTTCTGCCAAACACATCAGGCTCCCCAACTGGAAGGTGATTTGGCATCGTGATCCACATGTTCCCAAGAAAAGTAAGGATGGGCGATGTCAGGGACCAAGAGCCTATGCAGTGGGCATGTAGGATGACTTGGAGTAATCCATGGCTCTGAACCATCTAAGGGAACCAAACAACCTCCAGCATTTGGGGAAGGAACTGTGAAGCATTCCAGGGAAATAAAGATGCGTGTTCCGTGGTTGGGGGAGGTGAGATGAATGTGACGAAGAAGAAAGAGAAAAAGAGTGTGGGCATTCATAGGAGTCATGATAGACACAAGGCTGGTGCACTCAGGGATGTGAGGCTTGATTTGGGCTCTGAGAAGAAGAGCCAACTTAGGCCCTGAGTCACCTCCCAGGAGCAGTGGAGGGACCTCTGATGAGCTAGGAAGGCTCCAGTCCAGGGCACACACCAACATTGGAAACTAGCTATCCAGGAGGCTCTGGACAGGCTGCCAAGACCAATCTTGCCTCTTGCTGGTCCTTAAGAGCTGGGTGTTTCAGTGACAGGATGAAAAATTGACATGACTTGTATTTCCTACTATTTGCTGGTGTTGACTAAATGCTTCATGTACATTTTCTTTAATTCTTGAAGGAATTTTTTTCTTTCAAGTTTTTATTTAAATTCAAGTTAGTTAGGCATGTATTGAATGCAGCACTGAGTGTTATATGCAAACAATGAATCATGAAACACTACATCAAAAACTAATGATGTAATGTATGGTGATTAACATAATAAAATAAAAAAAATTCAAGTTAGTTTACATATAGTGTAGCATTAATTTCATGGGGAGAACCCCGTGATTCATCAGTTGCATATAACACCCAGTGCTCATTACCCAAGTGCCCTACTTAATGCCCATTACTCAATTACCCCATTCTACCATTCACCTCTCCTCCACCAACCCTCAGTTTGTTCCCTGTATTTAAGAGTCTCTTATGGTTTGGCTTCCTCTCTTTGTTTATCTTATTTTATTTTTCATTCCCTCCCCTTATGTTCATCTCCTTTATTTCTTAAATTCCGCATATGAGTGAAATCATATGGTATTTGTCTTTCTCTGACTTATTTCATTTAATATAATAAACTCTAGTTCCATTCACATCATTGCAAATGGGAAGATTTAATTCTTTTTGGTGGCTCAGTAATATTCCATTATATATATATACATACAACATCTTCTTTATCCATTCATCATTTGATGGGCATTTGGGCTTTTTCCATATTTGGCTATTGTGGATTGTGCTGCTGTAAACATTTGGGTGTATGATGCTCTTCAGATCACCATTTTGTATCATTTGGATAAATATCTAGTAGTGCATTGCTAGGTTGTAGGGTAACTCTATTTTGAACTTTTTGAGGAACCTCCATACTGTTTTCTAGAGTGGCTGCTCCGGTTTGTGTTCCCACCAACAGTATAAGAGGATTTCCCTTTTTTGCATCCTCACCAACATTTGTTCTTTCCTGACTTGATAATTTTAGCCATTCTGACAGGTGTGAGGTGGTATCTCATTGTGGTTTTGTTTTGTATTTCCCTGATGCCAAGTGATGTTGAGCATTTCTTCATATTCCTATTGGCCATTTGTATGTCTTCTTTGGCGAAATGTCTGTTCATGCCTTCTGCCATTTCCTGACTGGCTTATTTGTTTTTTGAGTGTTGAGTTTGAGAACTTCCTTACAGATTTTGGATACTAACCTTTATCCAATATGTCATTTGCAAATATCTTCTCCCATTCCATAGGTTGCCTTTTAGTTTTGTTGACTGTTTCCTTTGCTGTGCAGAAGCTCTGTGTCTTGATGAAGTCCCAATAGGTAATTTTTGCTTTTGTTTCCCTTGTCTCTGGAGATGCCAAGTAAGAAGTTGCTGTGTCCTTGGGGCCCAAGGGTGGCTCAGTTGGTTAAGCGTCTGCCTTCGGCTCAGGTCATGATCCCAGGATCCTGGGATTGAGCCCTGCATTGGGCTCCCTCCTCAGTGGAGAGCCTGTTTCTCCCTCTGCCCCTCACCCTGCTTGTGATCTCTCTCTCTCTCTCTCAAATAAATAAATAAATAAAATATTTTTTAAAATTTGCTGTGTCTGAGGTCAAAGAGGTTGCTGCTCTAGGATTTTGATGGATTCCTGTCTGACATTTGGGTCCCTCATCCATTTTGAGTTTATTTTTGTGTATGGTTTAAGAAAGTGGTCCAGTTTCATTTTTCTGCTGTTGCTGTCCAATTTTCCCAACACCGTTTGTTAAAGAGACTGTCTTTTCTCCATTGTATATTTTTTCCTGCTTTGTTGAAGATTAGTTGTGACCATAGAGTTGAGGGTCCACTTCTGTGTTCTCTGTTCTGTTCCATTTATCTATGTGTCTGTTTTTGTGTCGGTATCATACTGTCTTGATGATTACAGCTTTGTAATAGAGCTTGAAGTCCGGAATTGTGATGGCTCCCACTTTGCTTTGCTTTTTCAACATTACTTTGGCTATTCGGGGTGTTTTCTTATTCCATAGAAATTTTAGAATTGTTTGTTCTATCTCTGTGTTATTTTTATAGGGATTGCATTGAATATATAAATTGCTTTGGGAAATGTAAACATTTTAACAATATTTGTTCTTCCAGTGCATGAGCATAGAATGTTTTTCGATTTCTTTGTGTCTTCCTCAATTTCATTCATAACTGTTGTACAGTTTTCAGAATACAGATCTTTTACCTCTTTGGTTAGGTTTATTCCTAGGTATCTTACAGTTTTTGGTGCAGTTGTAAATGGGATAGATTCCTTGATTTCTGCTGTTGCTGCGTCATTATTGGTGTGTAGACATGCAGCAGACTTCTGTGCATTGATTTTATATCCTGCGACTTTGCTGAATTCCTCTTTCAGTTCTAGCACTTTTTTGGTGGAGTCTTTTGGGTTTTCTACATAGAGTATCATGTTGTCTGTGAAGAGTGGAAGTTTGACTTCTTACTTGCCAGTTTGGATGCCTTTTATTTCTTTTTGTTGTCTGATTGCTGAGGCTAGGACTTCTAGTGCTATGTCAAACAACAGTGGTGAGAGTGGACTTCCCCTCTTGTTCTTGACCTTAGGGTGAAAAGCTTTCAGTTTTTCCCCATTGAGGATGATATTAGCTGTGGGTCTTTCATATATGGCCTTTATGATTATGAGGTATATTCTTTCTCTCCCTACTTTCTTGAGGGTTTTAATCAAGAAAGGATGCTGTATTTTGTCAAATGCTTTTTCTGCATCTGTTGAGAGGATCATATGGTTCTTTTATTAATGTGGTGTATCACATTGATTGATTTGCAGATATTGAACCACCCCTGCAGCCTAGGAATAAATCCCACTTAGTTGTGGTGAATAATTCTTTTAATGTACTGTTGGATTTGATTAGCTAGAATCTTATTGAGAATTTTTGCATCCATGTTCACCAGTGATATTGGTCTGTAATTCTCCTTTTTGGTGAGGACTTTGGTTTTGGAATCAAGGTAATGCTGGCCTCATAGAATGATTTGGAAGTTTTCCTTCCATTTCTGTTTTTTGGAACAGTTTGAGAAGAATAGGTGTTAACTATTCTTTGAATGTTTGGTAGAATTCCCCTGGGAAGCCATCTGGCCCTGGACTCTTGTTTGTTGGGAGATTTTTGATTACTGATTCAATTACTTTGCTGGTTATGGGTCTGTTCAGATTTTCTGTTTGTCCCTGCTTCAGTTTGGGTAGTTTATGTGTTTCTGGGAATTTATCCATTTCTTCCAGATTGCCTAATTTTTTGGCATATAATTGCTCATAATATTCTCTTAAAATGGTTTTTATTTCTTTGGTGTTGGTTATGATCTCTCCTCTTTCATTCATGATTTCATTTATTTGGGTACTTTTTCTTTTCTTTTTGATAAGTCTGGCTAGGGGTTTACCAATTTTGTTAATTCTTTCAAAGAACCAGCTCCTGGTTTCATTGATCTGTTCTACTGTTTTATTTTCAATTTCTGTATCATTTATTTCTGCTTTAATCTTTATTATTTCCCTTCTCCTGCTGGACTTAGGCCTTATTTGCTGTTCTTTTTCCAGCTTATTTAGGTGTAAGGTTAGGTTGTGTATTTGAGACTTTTCTTGCTTCTTGAGGAAGGCCTTTATCTCTATATACTTCCCTCTTAGGACCACCTTTGCTACATCCCAAAGATTTTGGACTATTTTGTTTTTATTTTCATTTACTTCCATGTATTTTTTAAATTCTTCTTTAATTTCCTGGTTAAACCATTCATTCTTTAGTAGGATGTACTTTAACCTCCATGTATTTATGGTCTTTCCAAATTTTTCTTGTGGTTGACTTCAAGTTTCATAGCACTGTGGTCTGAAAACATGCATGGTATGATCTCAATCTTTTTATACCGGTTGAGGCCTGATTTATGACCCAGTATGTCATCTATTCTGGAGAATGTTCCATGTGCACTTGAAAAGAATGTGTATTCTGCTTCTTTTGGATGAAAGGCTCTGAATATATCTGTGAAGTCCATCTGGTCCAGTGTGTCATTCAAAGCCCTTGTTTCCTTGTTGATCTTCTGCTTAGATGATCTGTCCATTGCTGTGAGTGGGGTGTTAAAGTCCCCCACTATTATTGTATTATTATCAATGAATTTCTTTAAGTTTGTTATTAATTGATTTATATATTTGGCTGCTCCCAAGTTAGGGGCATTAATATTTACAATTGTTAGATCTTCTTGTTGGATAGACTCCTTTATTATGATATAATGCCTTCTTCATCTCCTATTACAGTCTTTGGTTTAAAATCTAGCATGTCTAATATAAGTATGGCTACTCCAGCTTTCTTTTGATGTCCATTAACATGACAAATGGTCCTCCAACCCCTCACTTTCAATCTGGAGGTGTCTTTGGGTCTAAAATGAATCTCTTGTAAGCATATTGATGGGTCTTATTTTTTTTTTACCCATTCTGATACCCTTTGTCTTTTGATTGGAGCATTTAGTCCATTTACATTCAGAGTAATTATTGAAAGATACAAATTTAATGCCATTGTATTACCTGTAAAGTCGCTGTTCCTGTAGATTGTGTTCCTTTCTGTTCTGTGTTGCTTTTGGTCTCTCTTTCCTACTCAAAGGGTTCACTTTATTTCTTGCAGAGCTGGTTTAGTGTTCATGAACTCCTATAGTTTTTGCTTGTCTTAGAAACTCTTTCTCTCTCCTATTCTGAATAACAGCCTTGCTAGATAAAGTATTCTTGGCTGCATATTTTTCCCATGTAGCACTTTGAATATTTCCATCCACTCCTTTCTGGCCTGCCAGGTCTCTGTGGACAGGTCAGCTGCTAACCTTGTGTAGTCTACCCTTGTAAGTTAAGACCTTTTGTCCCTAGTGGCTTTCAGAATTCTCTCTTTATCTTTGTATTTTGCAAGTTTTGCTGTGATATGTCATGATGTTGACCTGCTTTTGTTGATTTTGAGGGGAGTTTTCTGTGCCTCTTGGACTTGAATGCCTGTTTTCTTACCCAGATTAGGGAAGTTCTCAGCTATAATTTGTTCAAATACACCTTCTACCCCTTTTTCCTGCTCTTCCTCTGGGACTCTTACAGATATTATTTTGCTGTATGGAATTGCTGAGTTCCCAAAGTCTACCTTTATGGTCTAATAGTTTTCTTTCCCTCTTCTTTTTAGCTTCATTATTTTCCATAATTTTATCTTCTATATCACCTATTCTCTCCTCTGCTTCTTCAGTCCTCGTGATTATATCCGTTGGTATTGCATCTCAGTTATAGCATTTTTTAATTTCAGCTTGACTAGTTTTTAGGCCCTTTATCTCTGCAGCAAGGATTTCTCTGGTGTCTTCTATGCTTTTTTTCACACCCATCTAGTAGTCTAATGACTGTTGTTCTAAATTCTTTTTCAGATATATTGCTTATATGTGTTTTGAGCAAGTCCTTGGCTATGATTTCTTCTTGAACTTTCTTTTGGGGAGAGTTCCTCTGTCTTGTCATTTAGGCTAAGTTTCTGTCTTTTGCGTGTTATGAAAGCTTGTTATGTTTTCTGCACCTGAGAGTAATGTTATATTAAAAAGTGGTCATACACTATCCACAGCCTGGCACTTCAGGGAGTGTTTTTGATATATACTGTGTGCACTCTGCTGTTGCATTTTGGCTGCTCTTTCCCACTGGTCAGTCCTCTGCAGAGTTCCTCCTTGCTTGCAGTGGGAAGTGTTTGGATTTTTAACTAGGTGTGCTTTGATTTGTTTGTTAAAATAAGCATGGAAAAAAATAAAGGAAAAAAAAAAGCCTGATCCCAAAAAAAAGAAGAGAAAAGGAAATGAAAAAACAAACTAATAAACAAAAAATTATAAGCATGATTCCAAAGGAAAAAAAAAAAGAAGAAGAAAAAGAAAAAAAATACAGCCTGGTTCTATTACCACCAGAACTGAAGATGATGCTTTGAAGCACTGTATGATCAGTAGACTTGGTGCATATGGGGTGCTTCCTGTGCTGGTCTTCTGGGGGAGAGGCCCATTACAATTGCTCAGAGTCAGTCCTGCCCCAGTGAAAATGCACTTGCCAGGCAAGTGGGAGAGTCAGTGATGGGGGGAGAGATAGGGTTTGATGTAAGCAGCTCCTACCTCCACTGGGGGCCACGGTGGTGTTCTCTGAAGTCTGACCATGTAGGTAGTGAGGGGAATATGGTGCCACTCCACTCTGTCATCCTTGGGCAGGGGATCTCACGGTAAACCAAGGGCTGTCAGCGTGCCTGGTGCCACAGCTTTCCTGCATTTTATCTTTGGTGCATGGCTGGGATTCAGAACTCCAAATCTTGAATGATCCTGCACTGCACAGATCCACTCTTTCCTCTGGAGTAGAGCCTCCCCATCGTGCTGTATCTAGTGTCCTTTGTCCAAGAAAACAGTCCCATTCCTGCGCAGTGTGCCAAATCTATGGTATAGCACCTAGAAAAGCACCACCAGGTTATCTGCCCTCTGCACAGGTCTCTGTCCCCTGCTGATGAAAGGCCATTAGCTGGCACCTGCAGGGTCTTTTGTCCTTAGAGAGGCAATATACCCTCTTCCAAATGTACTACAGGAAGGGGAGCATTCTTTCCCAGTGGAACCCAGGAGATCCCTACACCAATTTATGCCTTCTCTGGCTAGGCATTCCTTCTCCCCAGGAGCACGTGCCAAAGCTCCCACTTCGTGCACTTCCAAAACCTCAGAGTTTGAGCTCTGCACACTGTTTGCAAAACACCTGTGATACTTGGTTCCCCTTGCTCCCCCAATCCATGGTCCAGAGAGGTTTTCTTCTTTTTTCTTTTTTGAAAAGATTTTATTTATTTATTTGAGAGAGAGTGGGCATGAGTGGGGCACAGGAAGGGGGAAATGGAGAGGGACAAGCAGACTCCCCACTGAGCCCCCCCTGAGGGAGCCCAATGTGGGGCTCAGTCCCAGGATCCAGAGATTATGACCTGAGCTGAAGTCAGAGGCTTAACCAACTGAGCCGCCCCACTTCCCCAGAGAGGTTTTCTTGTGCAAACTCATTGCTGGACTCTTTCAACCCCTCTCTCTTTCTCTCCCTTTTCTCTCCCCATAGACAGGGCTCCCTGCCCTCCATAGCATGATAGTTTTTCTCTTCCCCAATTCACTTCCACACACCTAACACCTGCAATGCTGTCTCCCTTCAACCATGGAGATCCTTCTTCCAATTTATGTCCTGGGTATTCCAAGGGAACAGACCTCAACAGAGCTATGTTTGAGGGTCCAGGAAAGCACGACTTCTCTGCCATTTAACTCTCCTCTCCTAATTCTTGAAGTAATTTCAACGTAGGTATCAAGGTTCCCATTGCAGGGATGAGGAAATCAAGACTGAGATGGGTAAAGTCATGTCGGAGTTTGGTATCTCCCAGAAGTCTCTCTGAAGAACAGCATCCAGGCATGTTGTTTCTTTGGGGAAGGCCAATCCCACTGGTTGGAGTGTGGGAAAGTGACACAGGGAAGAAGCACTGTGAGTCCAGCATCCCAGCTTGCAAATGAAGCTTAAACCTGAGAGATATATCAGAAATGATGTAACACACTCACTGGGCTTCTCCTAATTCAGCAACAAGGGATCTGGATTCTTTATAAACCAACTCTCCAGAAGAATCAGTTGAGCATTTCTGTCAGCGTGGCACCCATTAGGCAGCGTGACATTCTGCTGTGGCATGAAAACAACCATTAGGCATAGAGATGCAGATCTGACAGGTAGAAATTATCCCGAACACAGTAAGATCTGAGATATATGGCTGGCATATTTAAGGCATCATCTATGGTCTATGGTCTTCCCCACTCAGACCCAATTTTTTCTTCTTAATGATAGTGGCCAGGCACAATTTGTACAAGAGGAAGGCAGAGGAGGAAGAAGAGGGAAGAGAGGAGGAGACGGGAGGCAGGGAGAGAGGAAGGTAGACGGAGGGAGGGAAGGT
>NW_022589795.1:48138-67560 GCF_004348235.1 Phoca vitulina
GTCGGTCATGGTGTCACGGGTGGAGGGGGAGCTTCTGTTCAGAGGTGTGTTTCTCAGATTCTGTTGTGTCCTCTTGTTGTGGGGCTTTTATGCACTAGATCCCCAAATTTGGACCAATGGACATGACTTTCTTGTTGTTGTTTACATTGCTTGCCTAATAGTTTGGGAATTGAAGAAGAGGAAGTTTTTTTCCATATGTTATGAATCTTTCGAAAATAAGTGCTTAACATGTTTCTTAATTGAAAATAACTCATGGAAATATTTTCAAGGAAAGAAGGTCATATCATTAGCATCTTTCCTTTTTCCACAATAATCTCATCATGTGATGTTGTTCCCCCTGGCCTGTATTGTGTTTGGCGGGTCAGAGCAGTGTTTCCTCTCTGGCATTTTTTCTTACGCTTCATGTAGATTTAGAATATTCCTGAGGTGAGGGGTATGATGCTGATATTTTCAGAGGAACACTTGAATCCATGTCTGATACCAAGTTGGTGTCCCCAGAAAGCTGATTCCAGATTCCGACAGGCATCTCTTTCTCCTGGCACCCTACCCCACCTGTTTATCCCAGTTCTGTCAAATACTCTTGGGTGGAGAATGCCTGGCATCATCTCTTTCATATGGCAGGGCAGAACCAATCAATGTGTAGGAGCAGCAACAATGCACAGGGACTAAGCAGTCATCAGTTACTGTACTTCCTCTGTGACCAGTAGTCTCAATTTACCCTGAAACAAAGGTTTTCCCTGGGTATGGGACTTTTTTGATAAAACTGGTGTAGTTTGCAAACCAGGATGAGTTGGTGACTTCAGACCTAACCTTGTTAATCAGCAGAGTGTGTGACCTTATATCATTGACAACACATTTATAGTTTAATATATTTTTTGTATTCTTTCTTATTTGCTTTCATTTAACATGGGAATTGGATTAGATAAGAGGAAATCTGATTTTTCTTTTGGATCTAACGTGTTTAAATGATTTTAGGTATACCATTCATTTAAAAAATGTGCAAATTATGAATTTCCAATTTGATGGATTATCACACAATGAACACACCCATGTTAATATAACCAGGAAAAGAAATAGAAATTAAATGCTCTGTCTCCAAATTATACTTCTTTAGTTGTCCCCAAAGATTCCTAATCACTCTGTTGACTTGTAACCTTGTAGGTTAATTTGGCTTTTTAAAACCTTCATATAAATGAAAGAATATAGAATTGGCTCTCTTTATGCAATGATTGAGAGATTACCAGTATAAATATTTGTTTATTGATTGTCATTGCTGTTTATTTCTTTCACTGAATGAATATGACACAATTTATTTCTTGGCTGTCCTCTTGATAAACATGTAGGTATTTTGAAGTTTGGGACCATTAAAATAGTGCTTCTATGAATGTTGTTTTACAGGTTGTTTAGTAAACACACATGAACTTTTCTTTGGACATACATCTAGGAGTAGATTGCTCACAGAATTGCTTGGTCAAAATATTTATCTCATTTCTATCTCACATGCAGGTCAACCCTTGGATTTTTCTAGAAATTTTTCTTATTTCCCTCCCATTATGGATGGGACAAGTTGAAGACAGATACCTTCTCTAAGAGACCACAATTCTCACTAGGAGAAGGAAGGGGAAAATGAAGGGGGAGAAATTGGAGGGGGAGATGAGCCATGAGAGAATATAGACTCTGAGAAACAAACTGAGGGTTTTAGAGGGGAGGGGAGTGGAGGGATGGGTTAGCCTGGTGATGGGTATTAAGGAGGGCACATATTGCATGGAGCACTGGGTGTTATACAAAAACAATGAATCATGGAACACTACATCAAAAACTTACTGTATGGTGACTAACATAACATAATAAAATAAAATAAAATTTAAAAAAAAGACCACAGTTCTCATATTTTCAACTTTTACCACAAAATACATTGAATCCATCATGCTTATTTTATTTTTAGTAGAAAGTAGTTTCTTTTCCCTTTCTTCCACCTGTGATAATCTGGTTATTTTGTCTGTTTTGTTTAATTCTGTGTCCCTGACTCAACATAAACTGTACTTCAAATTTAGAAATTATAAGCCTACATGTTTATTTTTTTTAATTTAAATTCAATTAGCCAAGGTATAGTACATTATTAGTTTTTGATATAATGTTCAGTGATTCACTAGTTGAGTATATCACCCACTGCTCATCATATCACATGCCCTTTTTAGTGCCCATTACCCAGTTACCCCATCCCCCCACCCATCTTCCTTTCTGCAACCCTCAGTTTGTTTCCTGGAGTTAAGAGTCTTCTATGGTTTGTCTCCCTCTCTGATTTCTTCCCATTCAGTTTTATGCTAAGTGAAATAAAGCTACATGTTTTCATTCTCCCTCCCAAAGTCTACATACTGTAGAGAAAGGATAACGATATGTGAAAACAATAGTCATTCATATGTCATTGACCATAAAATTTCTCCTCCTAGTCTTTTTGGTGGCATTATAAGTAAGCAAGTGCTGAGGTTAACCTCACCAGATAAGGTGTTTTCTAGCAATGTAATGTTTTGCTATGGCCTACAGAACATAAACTTAAGGTTCTAGAACTGCCCTGGTAGACTACTGAGAATGGAGTCAAAAGGCTCAGAGAAATGTACCTGGTAGAATAGATTTATTTCTTATCAGAGAGCCCGCAAACTGACCATATTCCCTGGGAGGTCCCAAAGGACCTTCCTTCACAAAAGCAGTAAAGCATGTGCATCATTAAAAAGGATAGTGGTGGTAATCCTCTGTGGCCAGGGTTTGATGGTATAAGATAATGATAGAGAACTGGGAAATGGGGTTTGGCAGGAGAGCAGAGTTGAGGTACATATAATTACCAAAATAGGAAGAAATGTCAACCAGTGGGCTTTGACTCACAGAGATCTGACCAATAGACTATAGCTTCCTTAAAGGTGAAGTAATTGTGCATCCAACAAATGTAGGATACCTTATTTACCATGGCAATGCCATAAACATTGGAAAAGATTCTAGAACAGTGAATAAGAGACTGATGTCAGCCACTTAAATAGAAAATTATGGCCTCCCATTCAGTTTCCTGACCTGAGTCAGTTTTCAGACCTAGGACCTTTCAAATAAAGGAGAGGTTTAGTCTTCTTGAGAAAGATCCTGCAACAGTGAAGTGTGTGTGTGTGTGTGTGTGTGTGTGTTTGTAGCATATTTCCCCCCAATCCTTCCACAAAGGATTTATAATTGTATGCCAGAGTAACTACACGCTAGGGAAAGGTGAAAACCCAGATATTTCTAAAGGTGTTGAATGCAGAGCTTGTCCTGACAGATACCAGGAGTCCTTCTATTAGAGTGCATACATATGGAGGCCAAGTAATAAATGGAGTTCTGGCTCATGTCCGTCTCATGTGGGTGTAATTGGTATTAAGGTCTACTTTATACTCATTTCCCTGCTACTTACATTAGTAAGTAGTGAGTGGCAGAGTCCTTCCATTGTGTGTCAGTTGGGTCCTCTGGGAATCAGACACTGAAACAGTGTTAAGAATGTAAGATGTTTACTGGGGAGTAATGCCAATGAAAGGTTTAAAAAAGGGGAAAAGGAAAGGGGGATTAGGCAGCAAAAACCTACAGACTGCAATGTAGGTATGACATCTTTCCCAAAAAAAGTGTGAAATAGGCAGCATTAGGCAAGGAGGATATAAGCCTGCCATGCAGGTCTGACAAATCATTGGTCAACCCAATGGAGATATTCAGAGCAAAGATGGCCATTAATAAGTTCCCATGTTGGTAAGAAAATGCTAGGCCCTAGTACTTTCATGGTGTGCAATTATGAGCCAGGGATTTACAGGAAGAACCTGGCCTTAGCTCTAAAGCTGATACAGATCCTGAAGTTGCTAATAGTTGGAACCTATCAACTACCTGCACTCTTTGCAGTAGAAGTGCATCTCGACATGTGAAGTGAGAGCCATAATAAAAACAAAGGCCAAATAAGAGCCCCTAAAAATTGCTCTCCTCCTGACCAATATATTAACCAGAAGCAATAGCAATGAACAGCAGAGTTTAGTGAACACTCAAAGACTTAAAGAATGCAGGGATGGTAGTTCCCAGCACAACTTCATTTGATTGCCAGGTTGGCCTCTGCAAAAACCTAGTGTATCATGGTATAGAATTATGGAATATCTTAAACTTATTGATAGACTTATTAACAACTATTTTTGCTACAACATTTCAGTACCGTCTGAGTTTAAAGGCAGTGGAAATAAGAAATACCCCAATGAGCATAACCATGAGCAGTACACATGTCATAAGTTTCTTTTGTAGAAAAAATGGCCTGTTCCATCCTAAAGCAAGAGACTACACATTCTTCTCAAGTGGACATGGAACATTCTCCAGAACAGATCACATACTGGGTCACAAAGCAAGTCTCAAATGGTACCAAAAGATTGGGATTATTCTCTGCATATTTTCAGACCACAGTGCTTTGAAACTTGAACTCAATCACAGGAGGAAATTTGGAAGGAACTCAAATACTTGGAAGTTAAAGAGCATCCTACTAAAAAATGAATGGCTCAACCAGGAAATTAAAGAACTTTTAAAAATCATGGAAGCAAATGAAAATGAAAACACAACAGTTCCAAACCTTTGGGATGCAGCAAAGGTGGTCCTAAGAGGGAAGTATATAGCAATATAGGCCTTTCTCAAGAAACAAGACAAGTCTCAAATACACAAGCTAACTGTACATCTAAAGGAGCTGGAAAAAGTAAGTAAAGCCTAAACCTAGCATGAGAAGAGAAATAATAAAGATTAGAGCAGAAATTAATGAAACAGAAAACAAAAGAACAGTAGAACAGATCAATGAAATTAGGAGCTGGTTCTTTGAAAGAATTAATAAGGTCAATAAGCCCCTAACCAGGGGTTTATCAAAAAGAAAAAGACCCAAATAAATAAAATCACAAGTGAAAGAGATGAGATCACAACCAACACCCAAGAAATACAAACAATTATAAGAACATATTATGAGCAACTATATGCCAACAAATTAGACAATCTGGAAGAAATTGATGCATTCCTAGACACATATAAACTACCAAAACTGAAACAGGAAGAAATAGAAAACCTGAACAGACCCATAACCAGCAAGGAAACTGAAGCAGTAACAAAAAACTCCCAACAAATTAGAGTCCAGGACCAGATGGCCTCCCAGGGGAATTCTACCAAATATTTAGAGAAGAATTAATACCTATTCTTCTGAAGCTGTTCCAAAAAATAGAAATGGAAGGAGAACTTCCAAACTTGTTCTATGAGACCAGCATTAACTTGAACCCAAAACCAGACAAAGACCCCACCAAAAAGGAGAATTACAGACCAATATCCCTGATGAACATGGATGCCGAAATTTTCACCAAGATACTAGCTAATAGGATCCAACAGTACATTAAAAGGATTATTCACCGTGACCAAGTGGGATTTATTCCTGGGCTGCAAGGGTGGTTCAACATATGCAAATCAATCAACGTGATACATCACATTAATAAAAGAAAGGATAAGAATCATTTGATCCTCTCAATTGAACCAGAAAAAGCATTTGACAAACACACAGCATCCTTTCTTGAATAAAATTCTCCACAGTGTAGGGATAGAGGGAACATACCTCAATATCATAAAAACCATATAGAAAAGCCCACAGTGAGTATCATTCTCAATGGGGAAAAACCGAGAGCTTTTCCCCTAATGTCAGGAAGACAACAAGGATGTCCACTCTCACCACTGTTGTTCAAAATAGTACTAGAAGTCCTAGCTTCAGCAATCAGACAACAAAAAGAAGTAAAAGGCATTCAAATTGGCAAAGAAAAGGTCAAACTCTCACTCTTCCCAGATGACATAATACTGTATGTGGGAAACCCAAAAGACTCCTCCCAAAACTGCTAGAACTCATATAGGAATTCAGCAACACGGCAGGATATAAAATCAATGCACAGAAATCAGCTACACTAACAATCAGAAGAAAGAGAAATTAAGAAATTGATCCCATTTACAATTGCACCAAAAACCATAAGATACCTAGGAATAAACCTAACCAAAGAGGTGAGGATCTGTACTCTGAAAACTACAGAACACTTATGAAAGAAATTGAGGAAGACACAAAGAAATGGAAAAACATTCCATGCTCATGGCTTGGGAGAACAAATATAGTTAAAATGTTTATGATACCCAGAGCAATCTACACATTCAGTGTAGTCCCTGTCAAAATACCATTGACATTTTTTACAGAGCTAGAACGAATAATCCTAAAATTTGTATGGAACCAGAAAAGACCCCAAATAGCCAAGGGATGCTGAAAAAGAAAGCCAAAGCTGGTGGCATCACAATTCCGGACTTTAAGCTCTATTACAAAGCTGCAATCATCAAGACAGTATGGTACTGGCACAAAAACAGACACATAGATCAATGTAACAGAATAGAGAACCCAGAAATAGACCCTCAACTCTATGGTCAACTAATCTTTGACAAAACAGGAAAGAAAAAAAAAAGCAGGAAAGAATATCCAATTGAAAAAAGATGTCTCTTCAACAAATGGTATTGGGAAAATTGGACAGCCACATGTAGAAGAATGAAACTGGACAATTTTCTTACACCTTACGCAAAGATAAACTCAGAATGGATGAAAGACCTAAATGACCTAAATGTGAGACAGAAACCCATCAAAATCCTAGAGGACAGCACAGGCAGCAACCTTTCGACCTCAGCCACAGCAGCTTCTTGCTAGACCTGTCTCCAAAGGCAAGGGAAACAAAAGCAAAAATGAACTATTGAGACTTCATCAAGATAAAAACCTTTTGCAGAGCAAAGGAAATAGTCAAAAAAAACTAAAAGGCAACCTGCAGAATGGGAGAAGATATTTTCAAATGGTAAATCAGATAAAGGGCTAGTATTCAAGATCTATAAAGAACTTACCACACTCAATGCCTCAAAAACAAATAAGCCAGTCAAGAAATCGGCAGAAGACATGAACAGACATCTCCCCAAATAAGACATACAAGTGGCCAACAGACACATGAAAAAATGCTCAACATCACTCAGCATCAGGGAAATTCAAATCAAAACCACAATGAGATACCACTTCACACCAGTCAGAATGGTTAAAATTAACAAGTCAGGAAACAACAAATGTTGGCAAGGATGCAGAGAAAGGGGAACCCTCTTACACTGTTGGTGGGAATGCAAGCTGGTACAGTCACACTGGAAAACAGTATGGAGGTTCCTCAAGAAGTTAAAAATAGAGTTACCATATGACTCAGCAATTGCACTACTAGGTATTTACCCTAGAGATACAAATATAGTGATCCGAAGGGGTGACTGCACCCCAATGTTTATAGCAGCAATGTCTACAATAGCCAAACTGTAGAAAGAGCCCAGATGTCCATCAACAGATGAATGGATAAATAAGATGTGGTATGTGTGTGTATATATATATATTACTCAGCCATCAAAAATCATGAATTCTTATCATTTACATCGACGTGGATAGTACTGGAGGGTATTATGCTGAGTGAAATAAGTCAGTCAGAGAAAGACAATTATCATATGGTTTCACTTATATGTGGAATATAAGAATCAGTGCAGAGGATCCTAAGGAATGGGAGGGGAAACTGAATGGGAAGAAATCAGAGACGGAGACAAATCATGAGAGACTCTTAAATATAGAGAACAAACTGAGGGTTTCTGAAGGGGAGGTGGGTGGGGAGATAGGATAACTGGGTGATGGGCATTAAGGAGGGCACTTGATGTGTTGAGCACTGGGTGTTATATATAACTGATGAATAACTAAACTCTGCATCTGAAACTAATGATACTATATGTTGGCTAATTGAATTTAAATTAAAAAAAAAAGTGGCCTGAGGAAATGATGTTCATTGGCTATTTGCAGGTGGTAAAAGGCTTGGCTGATTAGTTTGAGGCCTTGATGGAGCAGGATGAAAGATTAGAAATAAAGAGATTTGGAGAGGAACCAGATAGGTGGATCCTGGTATATAGGTAGAAAGTGTTCCATCAATGCCCAGCAGAGAGTATCCACCATTTAGGAGGCTCTTAACAACTAGGAGTTTGGGTAACATCCCATATCCCTCCTTGGGTGCTCTAGTACTTACTTGCACAATAGTCCACAAAGTAGCCATGATGGTAGAGATAGAGGTTTTGTGTGGACCCAACAGTATGGGTTCCCTTTTACCACAGCTACTTCTGCTGAATGTGCTATTAGACAGCAGTGATTGATGTTGAACCCTTAATATGGTAACATCCCGCATGGAAACTAACAAAACCACAGGAAGAGTTTTCTATATAGGACCACTTCCATATTAGAAAAGGCACCTTACTAAGTTTGATGCATGTTTTTCATATGTATTGCCTTCCCTGTCTGTATTACTCTCTAGCAGTTTACGGTTTTATTGTCATAGGATCCTGCATACCATCACCTTGGATCCAGGGACCCACTTTCTGATGAACAAAGTGAACAATAGGCTCATGGCCATGGGATCCACTTGTTCTACCATATGTCACATGAGCCTGAAATTGCTGGTCTGATAGAACATTGTAACAGTCCCTTAGATGTTCAGCTAAGGTACCACCCTAGAGGTAACTACATGCAGGATTGATATATTGTCTTGTGGATGAGGTATGTACTTTGGCCCAATGGCCATTATATGGATCATATATAGGCAGTACTATATATATACCAAAAGGTGGTATATACATGGGTTAGAAATTGTTGGGTAGAAATAGGAGGGACTTGTCTCACCTTAATTTCAGTGACATACTTGGGAATTTCTATTTACCAACCCCCTGGCTTTAGGCTTACTGGGTTGAAGGTTTAATTTCTATGTGAGGAGAATTTCAGCCAGGGGACATGATCTAATGTTAAAACTGTCATCTGGTCATTTTGGACTCCTCATGTCAGTAGACCAACAGGTAGAGGAAAGGGTCACTGTTTGGTGATGGATAATTATCATGGAGCGATAGAGTACAGAGAGAAAGGTATCTGGAACTTGAGATTTCACTGAAATATCTACATGGTTCTGTTCATCCCTGTATCAGTAATCAGACACCTAGACCCATTAGGCAGGATTATCTGGGTTACTCCATTGAGATATTATCCAAAACAATGGAAGCATTGGCTAAGGTAAAGGAAATATAGGACTGGTAGCAAAAGATGGAGATTATGACTACTAGTTACACACTAATACAGTGGCAGTAGCTGCAGCTTGTTCCATTAGACTTTCTGTTATACATCCCTTTATTTTCCTCCTTCCGTTTCTCCCTCTCCATTCCTCTTCTTATTTTTTTATTTCCTTCCATCCATCCAGCCATCCAGCCATCCAGCCATCCATCCTATGATTTCTTCTTCTTTGTAGTTCTCTTCTTTTTCTCCTTCCTCCTCCTCCTTTTCCTTATTCATCTTTTTCTAGAAATTTTGGATTTTCCACCACCTTGAAGAAACAGAGGTTGGTCTAAGAGGAGCAAAGGATAGATTGTAGATGATGTATTCAATACCTCACTTCCATGGACTGAATATTTGTGTCCTTTAAAATTCATGTGCTGAAGCCCTAATCCCCAGTGAGATGGCATTTGGAGGTGGGATCTTTGAGAGGTATTTATATTTGGATGAGGGTGTGAGGATGAGGCCCCATAATAGGAGTGATACTCTTATAATAAGAGACAGAGACCAAAGCTCTCTCACTTTTTCTCCGCCATTTGAAGATACAGCCTTAAAGCAGCCATCAGCAAACTAGGCAGTGGGTCCAAGGAGACACTTAATCTGCCAAGCACCTTGATCTTTGATTTCCCAGCCTCCAGAACTGTGGCATATAAATTTTGCTGTGTGAGCCAGCAGTCTATGGAAGTTCATTATAGCACCCCAAACTGACTCACACAACCATTCACATATCTTCGATCTCAGTGTGCTCAGGCCAACTTCGAATTGCCACATGCACGTCTCTGTGTCTAAAGGTTCTCTTCATACAACAGCAGAAAGTCATTTAGTCTGTGCATGCCATGCTGAGAAAAACATACAACCAATGATTCTGGAGAGTTGTCTATAAAGATTCCAGCTCCATTTCATCAAGTAGGATAATTCTAAAGTGTGTATTTTACACCATTTCTGATAATTTCCCTTCAGGTTTAAGCTTCAGTTGCAAACAGTGATACTAGATTCATATACACCCTTATCTGCCCCATTTCTTCAATTCTCTGCCAATGTGTTATGCACATCCTAAACAATGTCCACTTGGTTCTTTTTCTCAGGATATTTTCTCTTAGGAAACAAACTATGACTTTAATTTACCTCTCTTGGTCTTAATTTCTTCTTTTCTTAAAATGGAAATATTTATACTTCCTTGAAAATTTCTTCAGAATTAAAGATAATGTACATGAAGCATTTGGTCAATACCTAGCAAGTAGGAAGCAACCCAGGCCGTGTCCGTTCATCATCTTGGCATGCAAACACCCAGCTCTTAAGGACCAGCAGGAGGCATGTTTGGTCTTGGCAGTCTGTCCAGAGCCTCCCGCATAGCTGGTCTTCAACGTTGGCTTGTGCCCCAGACAGGAGCCTTCCTAGCTCATCAGAGGGCCCTCCACTGCTCCTGGGAGGTGACTCAGGGCCTAAGTCTGCTCTTTGTCTCAGAGCCTGAATCCAGCCTCACATCCCTGAGCGCCGAGGCAGCATTATGCTTTAGTTCAGGACCAGAAGCGCCAGCCTGTCTATCACAACTCCTGTGAATACCCACGTTCTTTTCTCTTTCTTCTTCCTCACATTCTTCTCACGCCCCTTGGAACATGTTCTTGATTTCTCTCAAATCCTTCATAGTTGCCTCAGAAAATATAGGAGGTTGTTTAGTTTCTTGGATGGTTCATAGGTCATGTGTTACTCAAAGTCGTACATGCCCATTGCACAGTCTCTGAGGCTTCAACTTTGTCTGAACTTAAATTTCTTAATAGCATTTTGGTCAGGATGACAAATTTCCATAACTTTAGGGGAATACAATATATGGTCCATTTTTTATTGCAGAGAATTATTTATTTTCTCACTATGTTGAGAGATACTTAATAGAAGGAGGCTATTCAGAATGGATTTGCACAATACAGAGATAGTTTAGATGAGAGTCTGTCTTGTGAGGACAAAATGGATGCTAACAATATTTCATGGGGATGAATTTCATGTGTGGCTGAACAAGTGGAAACAGGAAAGGTACCTGCTTTCTTGAGAGCTCCAAAATGCAGTCCCACCTGCCCTCACATGTATCTGATCTGCTGCTTGCTGAGCTGTGAGAAACTGATTTTTGAACAGATGTTATCTACATATATGAGTGATTGTTCTTCCATTTGTAAAGGATAAATACATTTGCACAACTTTCTAGTGTTCAGTACTAAATATCATTGTTACTTTTATTGACATGTAAATATAGTTGCCTTTGAGCAAGAACAAATTATCCAGTTCTGGATCCGAGTCTGTCCATTATTAACTACATGAAATTACACAGTGAAATATTCTCACCTGAAAATGTGGAATATAATTCATGACATGCTGTTGTGTACCTCAGGTTGGATAATGCATATGATACCCAATATGTATATAAGTTCCTATATCAGAAATATCATACAATAAAACAAAACACAATATGGGGTGAATTATGATGTAGACTTTACAAAGAGGCATATAAGTAAGACACTTCCATCTAAGGAGACAACTCAAATTATCACAAAAAGATGAAAGTAAGAGGAAGAACCATAAGCACATTGAAAAAGAAAATATGATTATGAAGTTTATTAATCAGTTGCAGGAAATTATGAAAAAGTTTTAAACACTTGTTTTCCTAAGTTACTTAGAGGGAGATGATGATTCTGACTTCAGAATCCAAGATCATAACTTAGTATCAAGAATTTATGAAACTGGCACATGATCCACATACATGGGAGGAAGAGAATTGGAGGAAGTCCTCTGCACAGCATCAAGCTGATTCACAAGCTTATAAAAAGACATATGAGAAAAATTTTGATGGTTGCATGCTGACTCTCAGCAAAATCGAGCAAGGAAATTTGTCCTCCAAATGGCAAGTCAGTTAACAGGAAGGTGATATGTGCTGATGGTATTTCTTTGGTGAGGTGATGAGTAGCAGGAAGGCTAGCAGCAGTTGTATCCACAGCCCTGGGCTAGGCACCCAGGCAAGCAGCAGCAGGTGGGGTGGTAGCAGGTTCTCCTGCAGTACACGGGGGTACAGCAAACTGACTGGTAGCAGGGTGTGCAGCAGGAACTAGGGCGGCAGCAAGGCTGGCAGCCACTGGACCCACAGCAGGATTGTCCACAGCCACTGGACCCACAACAGCTGGGCTGGCAGCAGCTGGACACACAGCATGTGGGCCAGCAGCAAGTGGTCCTACAGCAGGTGGTTTGACAGCAAGGCTGGCAGCAGCTGGACCCACAGCAGCTGGACCCATTGCAGGTCTGCCCACAGCCTCTAGACCCACAGCAGCTGGGCTGGCAGCAGGTGGTCCTGCAGCACATAGGCTGGCAGCAAGGGGAGCAGCACGAGTTGGTCATGGTGTCAGGTGTCAAGGGTGGGCCCCTGTTCAGAGGTGAGTTTCTCAGATTCTGATGTCTCTTTGTGTTCTGGAGCTTTTATGCACTGAACTCCCCAAAGTTTGGGCCAGTGGGCATGACCTTCTTGTTTTTACTTATGCATTTTTTTTTTGTACTAACTGGAGAATAGTCAATAAGGGAGTTGTTGCCTTAGTGTTTTGAGGCTTCTGTAATTTAGTGTTTGATCATTTTTTTAATTGAGAATACTACTTAAGAACTTTTTCCAGAAATGAGAAAGTCAGGAATCATCACCAGCTACATTTCTGGTTATTTGACATCATCTAATCATGTGATATTTTCTGCTGGCTTGGCAAAAGTGAGAACAATTGTCCCTCATCTGCTATTCCTTTGAGCATAGTTAGTTTGGGAAGTGCCTTTATTTCTCCTCTGATCTTTGTTATTTCTTTCCTTATTGTAACTTTGGGCTTTGTTTGTTCATTTTTCTAGTTCCTTGAGGTGAAAAATTGGTTGTTTGAGGTTTTTTTTTGTTTCATGTTGTAGACATTTATCAATATTAAGTTCCCTCTAAGAACTGCTTTTGCTGCAACATACAACTTTTGGTATGTTGTATTTCCATTTTCATTTGTCTCAATGTATTTTTTTTTCTCTTTGGAATCCTTTTTTGAATGATTGGTTGTTCATTACATGTTGTTTAATTTCCACCTATTTTTGAATTTTACAGGTTTTTTTCTAATTGTTTTATAGTTTCATACTATTGTGGTCACAAAAGATGCTTGATATGATTTTAATCTTATAAATTTATTAAGACTTGTTCTGTGGCCTAACCTATGATCTATACTGGAAAGTGTAACATGTGCATAGAAGAATGTGTATTCTATTGCTTTTGAATGGAATGTTGTGTGTATGTCTCTATTGTAACATATTATTTAAGGGCCATGTTTCCATACTGATTTTCTGCCTGGATGATTTATCCATTGGTGACGGTAGAGTATTAAAGATCCCTACTATTATTGTATTGCTATATATTGCTCCCTTTAGGTCTGTTACTATTCACTTTATATATTTAGCTGCTCCTATAACACATGCTCACAGAGAAATAACATGAGCAGTCCACCTTGTGGTGTTTACTAAATAAATAAATAAATAGATAGATAAATAAATAAAATTTATCAAAAGACTTGTACAATGGAATTCATAGATCATTTTAATATCGGTAATAATTTCAAAAGTCACAAACTGCAAAAACCCACATATATGTCAATGAAAGATGGACAAATATATCATTTTTACTCATTGAAGAATTATTTTAAAAAAGGGATGAATGAGGTACCCACATAGGTATCACATTCATAAAATAAAGTGAAAGTAGCCAAGTCTATGTTATTTTATAAAAAGTCTAAAAACATCTGAAATGAACTATTAACATACACAATGTGTGATTCACTAGAATGATTACCTACCTTTGAGAATGAAAAGGCATGTAATTTGAAGAGGATGAAGTTAAGTTCTATTTATTAAACTGGTAATAGGGACATGGGGGATCACTTGATGATATTCTATCAGATTTGAAATTATTAATTATAATTAATTATATTTAAAAAAAGAAGCACTTTTGAAAATGAATTTTAAACCCCCATATCATTTGAATATTTTAGGAATCAAAAATACCTTAGGATCATCTCACCTGGACTACTCATTCAATTAAAGTAAGAGAAAAAAAATATAGTGAGTTATGTGAGGTCAATGAATATATTAAAAATGAATTAGGACTGAGTCACAATACCTAGTCATATCAATAAAAGATCTACATGCTGGAAAAGCCCATAATTCTGACAATTCAAGACTATTGGTGCCGCAGGATGTTAAGTGACTGAGACTTGCCTTATCCCAGCGCTCTGCAGCTGCCTCTGCCCACGTGCTTTGGTTCTGTCTTGCCATTTGGAAGACAGGAGGCCAGATGACCTCTACCCAAGGTCCTTGATTGAACTGGGACACACAGGTGGGGTAGGGTGCTACGAGAGGCAGATGCCTGTGGGAGTCTGGAATCAGGCTTTGTGGGGAAACAGATTTGGACTCAGGCCTGGATTCTGGTGGTCCCTGTGAATGTACTGATGTCATTCTCTGCCCCCTTCCACCTACTCCCCCCCCCCAGGAATACTCCCAATCTACCTACAACCTAGGGACCAAAGCTGGGGAAGGACCGCTGCTCGGACACTCCTCAGGACAGCGGGAACTCTATCACATGATCTGATGGTCAGTGAGGCAAGAACAACGTTGCTGATATGACCACGTTGCTTTAATCTGAAAATGTTTCTATGAGTTATTCTCAATTCGGAAACATTTTAAGCACGTATTCTCTAAAGATTCTTAACATGTAGAGGACTTCCTATTCTCCTGTAGGAGAGGTGATATGTGGGACAAAGTGGTAGACATCTGTGTCCTACCACTCAGCCCCGTGGGAGGGCAGCGGCCCCGGCATTCAGAGCTCTTGGGAACACAGGGACCCTTTTGTGGCCTTGGGCACCATCCACCCCATCATGCACTCCTCCACCTCAGAGATAGGTGAGCCTGCAGTGGCCTCACGACTGATGTCCGCGTCTGCACACGCACGTCTTGTGGGGCCATGGAAGTCCCCTTCTGCTTGGACCTCCTGCTCCTCAGGACCCACTGGCAGGGTATAGAGTTATCAGGCAATTTCCTGCCAAACACATCAGGCTCCCCAACTAGAAGGTGATTTGACATCGTGATCAACATGTGCCCAAGACAAGTAAGGACGGGCAATGTCAGGGACCGAGAGCCTGTGCAGTGGGCGTGTAGGATGACTTGGAGTAATCCATGGCCTCTGAACCATATAAGGGAACCAAACAACCTCCAGCGTTTGGGGAAGGAACTGTGAAGCATTCCAGGGAAGTCAATGTGCCGCTCTGGGAGCAGAACTTATGCGGGAGTGGGGCAGAGGGCGGGGGGAAACCAAGTGAGGAAGAAGAAAGAGAAAAGAGCATGGGCATTCACAGGACTCACGATAGACAGAAGGCTGGTGCTTCTGGTCCCAAACTAATGCATGATGCTGCCTCGGTGCTCAGGGATGTGAGGCTGGATTCAGGCTCTCAGAGGAACAGCAGACTTAGGCCCTGAGTCACCTCCCAGGAGCAGTGGAGGGCCCTGCTGAGCTAGGAAGCCTCCTGTCTGGGGCACACACCAACGTTGAAGACCAGCTATGCGGGAGGCTCTGGACAGACTGCCAAGACCAAACACGCCTCCTGCTGGTCCTTAGGACCTGGGGGTTCACCTGATGAGGTGGCAACCCAGACACGACCTGGGTTGCTTCCTACTTGCTAGGTCTGGACCCAGTGCTTCATGTCTTGTATCCTTAATTCTTTGCTTTCCGTAAGTTTTTCTTTGAATCCCAGTAGAGTTAACCTCTCGTGTCCCACTCCTTTCAGGTGTACCATGTAGTGATTCAGCAATGCCATAGGTCACCCAGTGCTCATCACAGCAAGTGCCCACCTTAAACCCCATCACCTATTTCACCCAACCCCCACCCCCGACCCCTCTGGGAACTATCGGTTTTTTCTCTGTAGTTAAAGAGTCTGTTGCTTGGTAGCACACCTTCTCTCTCTCTCTCTCCCTCACCCACTGTCTCTCAGTCTCTCTCTCTCTCTCTCTCTGCCTCTCTGTCCGTCTCTGTCTCTTTCCCTTTGCTCTTTTGTTTAGCTTCTCCAATGGCACCTATGAGTGAAACCATATGGTATTGGTGTTTCTCTGCTGACTTATTTTGCTTAGCACTATACTCTCTAGCTCCATCCGTGTCATTGCCAATGGCAAGATTTCTTTCTCTTGTGTGGCTGAATACTTTTGCATTGGAGATCGAGACCCCATCTTCTTTATCCATTCATCTGTGGGAGGACACTCGGGCTGCTTCGGTACCTGAGCTACTGGCAGTCATGCTGCTATAAACATAGGGGTGCATGTATCCCTTCAGGTTCGTGTTTTGGGGTTTGGGGGAGGGTGGGGCAACCCAGCAGTGTGATTACTCGATCGTAGGTTAGTTCTACCTCTAACTTTTTGAGGAAACGCCATGCCGTTTTCCACAGCAGAGGCACTCCCCAATGTGTGCATTCCCACCAACAGCGTGGGAGGCTTCCCCTTTCTCCACCACCTCACCAACACGTTGTTTCTGTTCTTGTGGATTGTAGCCATGCTGACAGGTGTGAGGTGCCATCTCCTTAGAACTGTGATTGGCATTTCCCTGACGATGAGCGATGTTGAGCGTGGGGTCGTGTGTCTGTTGGCCATCTATAGTTCTTCTCGGGAGAAGTGTGTGTTCCTGTCTTCTGTCCATTACTGCATCGGGATTTTTGTTTTGGGGGTGTGAGTTTGGGGGGTGTACGTTCTTTACGGATTTTGGATCCTAACCCTTTTCGCCTATGCCATTTGCAAATATCATCTCCCATTCAGTCGATGGCCTTTTAGCTTTGTTCATTGTTTCCTTGGCTGCATAGACACTTTTCTTGTGATGTAGTCCCCATAGGTTACGCTTGCTCTATTTCCCCTGCCTCAGTAGACCTCTCCGGAAAAAGCTTTGGTATGGCCAGTGTCAGGGACGTGATTGCCTGCGCTGTCTTCTAGGACCTTTCTGGTTTCGGGTGTCACATTTCAGTTTCTGATGCACTTTGAAGTTTTTGTGTGTGCGTATGCTGTAAGGAAGGGGTCTGGTTTCATTCTTCTGTCTTTAGCTGTCCGGTTTTCCCAACACCATTTGTCGAAGAGACTGTCTTGTGCCCATTGCGTTTTCTTGCCCCCTTGGTCGAAGATTGATGGACAACCGTGCAAGGATCAGCTCATCTCTGGGTTTTCTCTTCTGTTCCACAGATCCGTGGGTCTCCTTTTGTGCACACCCCATCATTTGGATTACTACCGTTTTGTCTGGAATTGGGACACCTCCAGCTTTGCTTTGCCCCTTGCAGAGAACTTTGGCTCTTCGGGATCTTTTGTGTTCCTGACCACATGGGAGGATGCTTTGCTCTCACTCTGTAGAAGAAGGAGAAACCTGCTGTTGGTATTCTGTTTGGGATGGCATTAAATCGGTAGTATCTTGATGTCTTGAAGGAATTTTCAACCTAGGGCTCGAGGTTCCCATTGTAGGGAGGAGGAAATGGAGACTGGGATGGGGTGAGTCATGTCGGAGTGTGGGTTCTGCCAGAAGTGACTCTGAAGAAGAGCGTGCAGGCATGTAGTTTCTTTGGGGAGGGCAGATCCTACCTCTGGGAATGTGGGGAGGTGACACAGGGAAGAGGCACTAGGAGGCCCATGTCCCAGCTTGCAAGGGAAGCTTAAAGCTGAGAAATATATCAGAAATGACGTAACACACACGTCACGATTCCCCTAATTCTGCAAGGAGGGATCTGGAGTATTTACACACCAGAAGCATTGGTTGAGCGTTTCTGTCAGTGTGGCATGCACAGGAGGCGTGACATTCTGCTGTGGCCTGAAAACAGCCCTTAGGCATAGAGATGCTAATCTGCAGGGTAGGTATCGTCCCCTCCGCACTAAGATCCGCGATATGGGGCTGACGTATTCAAGACATCCTGGCCAGTCTCTGGTTTCCACGAGTCATTCCCCTATTGGGTTCATCAGATGGGTGGACAGACACGCTATCTGGAAGGGAACTGAGAAGGAGGAGAAAGCTGATGAGGAGGACCAAGAGGAACTGCCAGGCAGGGAGGGAGCCTGGACGAGAAGGAAGGAGGAAGGATGGATGGGAGGAAGCAATGAAGGAAGGAAGGCAGGAAGGAAGAGAAAAGAATAGAGACAGAAAGCAAAGAGAGACAGAAACAAAGACAGGCAGCCGAGTAGGAAAGGAAACAAGAAGAAGGAAGGGACAGAGGAGGGAGGCAGAGGAGGGCGGGGGTGGGCTGGGGGTGGCTGGGGGTAGGGAGGGAAGGAGGAAGGAAAGAAACCAGAGAATTAAGGACTGGAAAGGATCCAGCACGATGAAGGTGTAGGCAGCAGCACGAAGTCCCGGACTAGGCTAGTTCACAAGGCGAGGACTAGAGTCCCGAAGTCATCCTGCTTTGCCCATGACTGCCCCAATTATATCACGGAAAGTCCCAGATGCTGGGCATGCACTCAAGCCTAGATCAGTCAGGGGTGCTGGTCAACAAGGACGTACCTTGAGCGAGGCAGTGCACGGCTGCCACCTCTGCCCACGTGCTTTGGTTCTGTCTTGCCTTTTGGAAGACAGGAGGCCAGACAGCCTCTACCCAAGGTCCTTGATTGAACTGGGACACACAGGTGGGGTAGGGTGCTATGAGAGGCAGATACCTGTGGGAGTCTGGAATCAGGCTTTGTGGGGAAACTGACTTGGGCTCAGGCCTGGATTCTGGTGGTCCCTCTGAACATACCGACAAGTCATTCTCCGCCCCCTCCCACCCACTCGCCCCCTCCCCAGGAATACTCCCAATCTACCTACAACCTAGGGACCAAAGCTGGGGAGGGACCGCTGCTCAGACACTCCTCAGGCCGGCGGGAACTCTATCGCATGACCTGATGGTCAGTGAAGCAAGAACGACGCTGCTGATGTGATGATGTTGCTTTCATCTGAAAACGTTTCTCTGCGTTATTCTCAATTAGGAAACACATTAAGCACTTATTCTCTAGAGATTCCTAACATGTAGGGGACTTCCTCTTCTACCAGCCCCCAGTGACTATGGGAAAGGATGTAAACAACAACAAGGAAAATCCTGCCCATTGGTCCACACTTCGGGGGGTCCAGTGTATAAAAGCCCCAGAACAGAAGGAGGCCCCAGTCCGAACCTGAGAAACTCACCTCTGAACAGAAGCTCCCCCTCCACCCGTGACAC
>NW_022589795.1:72560-89030 GCF_004348235.1 Phoca vitulina
AAACTGCTGCCGCACCACCTGCCGGAGGACCACCTGCTGCCACCCCTACTCGATGTCCAGACGCTGCCAGCCTTCCTGCTGCTGACTGCCTCACGAAGAACCACCATCTGCACACAGCACTGATTTGCCATTTGGGAAACAAAGTCACTGCCAAACGTCGCTGAAAGCCACCACGCCATCGCCAATGTTTCTGCCACTCGTCTGCCTCCTCACAAGCTTGTGATTCGGCTCCATGTAGGGTGGACCACTTCTCCCTGAGGCTCAGCTTCCTCCGTCTGATGGGTCAGGTGCCATCTTCTTGCATCCTGACCTGGACTCGTCATCTCTGCCTTGACTCCTGCACAGTCAAGATCTTCACCCTCTCACTATCAGTAACTTAGAGAAACCAATCCTCATGCCTCGGGCACCAGTGTCTGCCACGACCAAAAGTCTGGGCATCATGTTTCCTTTGTCCGTGTCCTCGCAGTGCTTGTATCCTGTTTTCTCCCTTGCATGATCCCTTGGAAGGCTTCCCTCCAGGGCAGCGGATCTCACCTCTATTTCTTAATAAACCCTGTACTGTTCTACATCCCATATGGTGTTCGTGTCCTTGATGGCATTCGCGACGTAACGATGTATATGCACAGGTCACATACCACGTGCATTAATCATTTGGAGCCTCACACACTCCCCCACCAATCTACAGCTCCATATGCAGATGAGGAAATCTTGGGACGTCATGTCATAGAGCTGACAGGGACACACTCGGACGCCAGGCTGCAACTCCTCCTGCCCTTGCTGAAGGGCACTCCCATTCCTATCTGCAGGCGAGTTAGGCACTGCCCTGGGCCTGAGCCCTGGCAAGAGGTTTGTTGAAGTGTCTTTGTGGACCGCGGAAGTCCTCTTCTCCTGTAGGTGCCGGGGATATGTGGGACAAAGTGGTAGACATCCGTATCCTACGACTCAGTGACCCGCAGCCCCGTGAGAGGGCAGCAGGCCCTGCCCCTTAGAGTTCTTGGGAACACAGGGACCCTTTCATGGCCTTGAGCGCCATCCAGCCCATCACGCACTCCTCTGCCTCAGAGATAGGTGAGCCTGCGGTGGCTTCATGACCGAGGTCCGCGCCTGTACACTCACGTCTTGTGGGGCCATGGAAGTCCACTTCTGCTTGGGCTTCCTGGTCCTCAGGACTCACTGGCAGAGTACAGAGGTATGAGGCATTTTTCTGCCAAACACATCATGCTCCCCACCTGCAAGGCAATTTGGTGTCGTGATCAACATGTTCCCAAGACAAGTAAGGACGGGCGACGTCAGGGACCGAGAGCCTGTGCAGTGGGCGTGTAGGATGACTTGGAGTAATCCATGGCCTCTGAACCATCTACGGGAACCAAACAACCTCCAGCATTTGGGGAAGGAACTGTGAAGCGTTCCAGGGAAGTCAGTGTGCCGCTCTGGGAGCGGAGCTTAGGCGGGAGTGGGGCAGAGGGCGGGGGGAAACCAAGTGAGGAAGAAGAAAGAGAAAAGAGCATGGGCATTCACAGGACTCAGCGATAACAGAAGGCTGGCGCTTCTGGTTCCGAACTAATGCATGATGCTGCCTCGGCGCTCAGGGATGTGAGGCTGGATTCCGGCTCTGAGAGGAAGAACACACATAGGCCCTGAGTCACCTCCCGGGAGCAGTGGAGGGACCTCTGATGAGCTAGGAAGGCTTCTGTCTGGGGCACACGCCAACGTTAAAGACCAGCTATGTGGGAGGCTCTGGACACTGCCAAGACCAAGCACGCCTCCTGCTGGTCCTTAGGACCTGGGGGTTTGCCTGATGAGGTGGCAACCCAGACACGACCTGGGTTGCTTCCTACTTGCTAGGTCTGGACCCAGTGCTTCATGACAGGGACACACTCAGATGCTAGGCTGCGTCTCCTGCCCTTGTTGAAGGGCACTCACCTTTCATTTGCCAACCACCTTTTGCAGAAACACCTGTTGCTGGCTCATGGCCCAGGTGCTGCTTCCATTGCATCTACAGCCCACCCTGCTGCCGCATCACCTGTTTTAGATCTACTTGCTGCCTCCCTTCATGTGTGTCAGTCTGCTCTTACCCTTCCGCTGTCAGTTTCCACACTATATAGTGATGTGTCAGAGACCAGTGTTCTCTCAGGCATCAGTTCTCCTATTACTGCCCCAAGGTGTATTACCTTGCTTCCCCTGCATCTAGCATGGTTCTTCTATCTTTTTAGTCATAGTGTTGATTCAAAGGCTCTGCCAGTATGCATCTTGATGCAATAAACACCAGTCTTTCATTCTTCATCTTTTTTGGTGTTGATCTATGATAGTTGTAGGCCTTCTCTCTCCTTGTGCTATACTCTTTGTGGCAGCCTTGCAAAAATTATCACCATTTTGCCAGTCAGCATTTGAAGCAGTTTTCATGATTATATTTTTTGTTTCTTCTTTGTTTATTGTTTCTTTATAATTATTCTTAATGTACTTATTATTCTTCTCTCTTACTTCCTTCTCTCATAATTTCTCTGTGTTGCCTTTCCAGATGTGAGGTAGGTTTTCTTGTTCCTTTTTAAGTCTTTGCTATCTCCAGACCATATTGTAGTTTTTTCTTTAATACCCAATTTCATTTCATGCCTAAGATTAATAGTTCACTTCACAAGTATTTTCTTTTCTTAACCTAACAATATCCTCTAAACTGGGATAACTTGAATGATTACTTCTTTTTGCTGATGAATAATGGCAACTTTGCTACCTACAGGTGATTTGGTCGAGGGCTACAGCCTCTGATTCTAGATCCAATGTCTTAAATTTCAATATTCAAATAACCAGTGGTCTGTGCATTGGAAAGATGTTTCCCTTGGGTGGCATGTATATTACTTAAAATAAACCTCATTTTTCTGTTCATAAATGTATTTTCCCATCTATTCCCAAAAGCTCAATGACCACGTGCACATGTAATGTCAGTAGGCAGATTTTAAGGGCCATCCATCATGTTTAAACATTCTTTGTATTCCTGGCAGTGTGCCAGCACGTTGAAGCCTAAAGCCCATGCAAAGATACCTGTTGTTTGATGTCAGGTGCTAGCATTCTGACATGGTCTTTTTCATCTGGCTGGATAGAGTGTGAAGCATAAAAGAGATCAGGTAAAACCATACCCTCAGCCATATTTCATGTATCTCTTAACTTCCAGTCTATTTTTTCTCTTATCCAGCATATTATCAAGGAAATTAAGTATGGACACAGTACTGGGAATTGATCTAACCACACAATGGAAATTTTACCTTTGAGCCATCTGCAGTCTCTGTAAAGCATCATGCTGCATTTTATCTGGGATTCTCTGAAGAGACGCCTGATTCATAACAAGGGACAGAGATAAATCAAGGTAATAATATTTATTAATTATATTTACATGTTGGTCTAAATCAGTGTTCCTCTACCTTGGCACTGTTGACATTTTGGGCCAGATAATTATTTGTTGACAGGGTGGAGGGGCACTGTTTTGAGCACTGAAGAATGTTTAGCAGCATAGCATCCTGGCTTCTACCCACTAGATGCCAATAGCAACCCTTCCTACTTATTTCAGAAAGAGCTAAGATGGATGCAGAAAGTGGATAAACGGTAAAAACTCAAGAGTGGAATCTTATAGAGGAATTGTTTAAACGTACAAAATTTAATAATAATAAAACATGCATAAAAACTCATGAGATGCAACAAAAGCAGTGTTTTGAGTCTAATTTATATGTTTAAATATTTATATTAAAGGAGAAGGAACCTCAAAATTAAAGTGTTAAATGCCCCACATTAAAAAATTAAAGGAGGGGAGGAGTTAAGATGGTCAAGGATTAGGGGGCCCTAATTTTGTCTGGTCCCTGGAATTCAGATAGATAGTTACCAAATCATTCTGAACACCTGCAAAATCAACTGGAGATCTGAGAAAAGAATTGCTGCAATTCTACAAATAGAAAAGCGACCACTTTTTGCAAGTTAGGGGATGTGGAGACATGAATCTGAGGTGATACATCAGAAGATAAACCGCAGGGGGAGGGAGCCTCTGTAAACTGGTACCAAAAACTGTTAAAAGCAGCAGAGTGCAAATTCAGAACTTTTACAAGTTTGCTCCAGTGGGAGCAAACTGCCTGAAAGGCTCAGATGGTGAAGCGGGGCAGAATCCCAGGTGGGAGAGCGTGGTTTCAGGATCCCTGGGGTCACAAAAAGAATGGGAGTGCCTGAGTGTGGCAGAGTTCCCAAGCATCTGAGCAGGGAAGCCAGCTGCAAACTGTGAGTCCTGGTGCCAGCTTTCTCTCACTGTTGCCATCAACCGAGAACTGCTGCAGGATTGGGCAACAGCTCTCTGCAGGTGCCCAGCAAGAGGCAGAACTGTGGTGAGAACCCCTCCTTCCCCTGGAAGGAATGGCGTGGGTGCACACCGTAGGAGTCTGTAAAGTTTGGAGACTCAAAATAGGGTCATGTGCCTGAGATGAAAATGATTGGTCACAGGCTGGGTGAACACAGAGTTCCAACGGAAACCAGGGAGACAAGAGTAACTGAATGCTTTTCTGTGAGGGCTCATTGAAGAGCGGGGGCTGCAGACTTTCAGCTTTGGACCTAGAGATCCAGGTGCCACCATTTTCATCCCCCACATCAGCACTGAAAGCCTTCAGGCAGCAAAACAGCTACAGAGAGCAATCTGCTGCCCCCTGGCAAGAGCAGTGCAATTCTGCCCGAGTAGAGGCACCTGAGAGTCAGCACAACAGGCCCCTCCCCCAGAAGATCAGCAGGAACTTCCAGCTAATACCAAGTTTACCAATCATAGAGAACTGCAAACTCCAGCTCTTGGGGAAAGCAGTAGTTAGCATTCCTGTTTTTTTCTTATTATTCTTTAGTCTTTCAGTTTTATACTTTTTTTTTCCCTTTTCAGCTATTTTCTTATTTTATCAATTCTTTTTTTAGGTCTTTTTTAATTTTCATTTTTACATTACCTTTTTTCCCATTTTACTCTTTGTTTTGTTTTGTTTTTATTTATTTAAATTTAATTAGGCAACATAGGAGAGAGTAGAAATATAGCAGAGGAGTAGAGGACTCTACTTCAACTGGTCCCCTGAATTAAGATGGATATCTACCAAACCATTCTGAACACCCATGAAATCAGCCTGAGATGTAAGAAGATATATCTGGATCTCTACAAACAGAATATCTCTGGTGGTTGGTCTCAAGGTATGAAGCAGGGAGCCATGATTCTGAGGCAGATATCAGAAGATAAACAGAAGGGAGTGGGAGCCTCCATAAACTTGCACTGGGAAGGTGAGATAACACCAGAGCTCAAAAGCCTCCTGTGCTGGGGACCAGGCACAGGCTTGCAGACTGGTAGCGGCAGGGAAAGGACTTTAGGGCAGCCCCCCAGATGGAAACCTGGAGATACGGGTGCACGCATGTGAACCGGGGGTGGCTTGTGGTTTTAGAAGCACAAAGGGCAGAGACATGCCCTGCCCTGGGAGCAACATCTAGGAGTGCTGTTGTGGGGTGCACAACCCAGAAGACTGCGGTTTTTAGCAGCACAGACAGAAACAGAAATGGTGTGGCCTGGAGAGCTCAGTGAGGAGCAGACTGCGATCACTCTATTCTGAGACAGAGGTTTGGATGCGGTCACTTCTGCTCTGACTCTCAGAAGACATACAGAAAGCCACCAGGGAAAGCCACCAGAGAACAAAAGCCCCCCAAAACCAGTTTTCACTGAGCCCACCCCCCACACACACAGGGGGCAGGGCAACTCTGCCCAAATAGGGTTGCCTGAATAACAGTGTGGCAGGCCACGCCCCCAGAAGACAGGCTGGAAGAACAAGAGGATGACAACCCTAAGGTCCATATAAAACAGGTGCATCTTGCTTGGGTTGTGGTTAATACTTTAGACTCTGTACATTCCTTCAACCACCCCTCAACAGAATGACTAAGGGGAGGAACCCCCAACAAAGAAAAGAATCAGAGACTGTGGCCTCTGCCACAGACCTAATATATATGGATATAACCAAGATCTCAGAAATAGACTTCAGAGTAACAATTATGAATTTGATATCTAGGCTTGAGAAAAATATCAACGACAATATAGAATCTCTAAGAGCAGAAATGAGATCTAATCAGGCTGAACTTAAAAATGCTATGAATGAAATTCAGTCTAAACTGGATACTCTGACTGCCAGGGTAAACAAGGCAGATGAATGAATTAGTGAGCTAGAAGATAAGATGATAGAAAATAAGGAAACTGAGGAGGCATGGGAAAAGCAAATTAAAGCCCAAGGGATCAAACAGAGAGATTAATGACTCAATGAAACGTTCCAATATTAGAATTCTTGGGATTCCTGAGGGGGTGGAGAGAGAGAGAGGTCCAGAAGATATATTTGAGCAAATCATAGCTGAGAACTTCCCTAATCTGGGGAAGGAAACAAGCATTAGTGTCCAAGAGGCAGAGAGGACCCCTCCCAAGATCAGTGAGAACAGATCGACACCACAACATATAATAGTACAATTCGCAAATCTTAGATCCAAGGAAACAATCTTGAAAGCAGTGAGGGGGCAGAGATTTCTTACGTACAGAGGGAGGAACATCAGAATAACGTCAGACCTGTCCACAGAGACCTGGCAAGCCAGAAAGGGCTGGCAAGACATATTCAGGGTACTAAATGAGAAGAACATGCAGCCAAGGATACTTTATCCAGCAAGGCTATCATTCAGAATGGATGGAGAGACGAGGAGCTTCCAACACTGGCAGAAACGGAAAGAATATGTGACCACCAAGCCAGCCCTGCAAGAAATATTAAGGGGGGTTCTATAAAAGGAGAAAGACCCCAAGAGTGTTAGAGAACAGAAATTTACAGAGACAGTCTATAGAAACAAGGACTTCACAGGCAGCGTGATGAAAACAAAATCATATCTTTCAATAATCACTGTCAACGTGAACAGCCTAAATGTTCCCATGAAACGCACAGGGTTGCAGATTGGATAAAAAGACATGACCTATCCATATGCTGTCTACAAGAGACTCATTTTGAACCTAAAGATACCTCCAGACTGAAAGTGAGGGGGTGGAGAACCATTTTTCATGCCAACGGACCTCAAAAGAAAGCTGGGGTAGCAATTCTTATATCAGACAGATTAGATTTTAAACTAAAGACTGTAGTTAGAGACCCGGAAGGACACTATATCATTCTTAAAGGGTCTATCCAACAAGAACATCTAACAACTGTAAATATCTATGCCCCCAACATGGGAGCAGCCATCTACACAAGCCAACTGTTAACCAAAATAAAGAGTTATATTGATAACAGTACATTAATTGTAGGAGACCTCAATACTCCACTCTCAGCAATAGACATATCATCTAAGCAGAAAATCAGCAAAGAAACAAGAGCTTTGAATGACACACTGGACCAGATGGACCTCAGAGATATATACAGAACATTCCACCCTAAAACAACAGAATACTCATTCTTCTCGAGCACACATGGAACTTTCACCAGAATAGACCACATACTGGGTCACAAATCAGGTCTCAACCGATACCAAAAGATTGAGATTATTCCCTGCATATTCTCAGACCATAATGCTTTAAAACTGGAACTCAATCACAAGAAAAAATTTGGAAGAATTCAAATACTTGGAAGCTAAAGACCACTCTGCTCAAGAATGTCCAGGTCAACCAGGAAATCAAAGAACTTAAACAATTCATGGAAACCAATGAGAATGAAAATACATCGGTCCAAAACCTATGGGATACTGCAAAGGTGGTCCTAAGGGGGAAATACATAGCCATCCAAGCTTTACTCAAAAAAATAGAAAAATCCCAAATTCACCAACTAACTCTACACCTTAAAGAACTAGAGAAAAAGCAACAAACGATGCCTAAGCCACACATTAGAAGAGAAATAATTAAATTAGAGCAGAGATCAATGAATTAGAAACCAGAAACACAGTAGATCAGATCAACGAAACTAGAAGCTTGTTCTTTGAAAGAATTAATAAGATCGATAAGCCACTGGCCAGACTTATCCAAAATAAAAGATAAAGGACCCAAATTAATAAAATTATGAATGAAAAGGGAGAGATCATGACCAACACCAAGGAAATAGAAAAAATTATTAGAAATTACTATCAACAACTATATGCCAAAAAACTGAGCAATCTGGATGAAATGGATGCCTTCCTGGAAACCTATAAACTGCCAAGACTGAAACAGGAAGAAATTGACAACCTGAATAGGCCAATAACCAGTACCGAGATTGAAGCAGTGATCAAAAACCTCCCAAAAAACAAGAGTCCAGGGCCTGATGGATTCCCTGGGGAATTCTACCAAACATTCAAAGAAGAAATAATACCCGTTCTCCTGAAGCTGTTTCAAAAAGTAGAAACAGAAGGAAAGCTTCCAGACTCATTCTATGAGGCCAGCATTACCTTAATCCCCAAACCAGGCAAAGACCCCATCAAAAAGGAGAATTTCAGACCAATATCCCTGGTGAATATGGACTCCAAAATCCTCAACAAAATCCTAGCTAATAGGATCCAACAATACATTGAAAGGATCATCCACCACGACCAAGTGGGATTTATCCCTGGGATGCAAGGGTGGTTCAACATTGGCAAATCAATCAGTGTGATAGAACACATTAAAAAGAGGAGAGAGAAGAACCATATGGTCCTCTCAATTGATGCAGAAAAAGCATTTGACAAAATACAGCATCCTTTCCTGATTAAAGCTCTTCAGAGTATAGGGATAGAGGGAACATTCCTCAAGTTCATAAAATCCATCTATGAAAAACCCACAGCGAATATCATCCTCAATGGGGAAAAGCTGAGAGCCTTTCCCTTAAGATCAGGAACATGTCAAGGACGCCCATTCTCGCCATTATTGTTCAATACTAGAAGCCTAGCAACAGCAATCAGACAACAGAAAGAAATAAAAGGTATTCAAATTGGCAAAGAAGAAGTCAAACTCTCTCTTTTCCCAGATGACATGATACTTTATGTGGAAAACCCAAAAGACTCCACCCCCAAATTACTAGAACTCATACAGCAATTCAGTAATGTGGAAGGATACAAAATCAATGCACAGAAATCAGTTGCTTTCTTAGACACTAACAATGCAGCTGTAGAAAGAGAAATTAGAGAAATGATTCCATTTACAATAGCACCAAAAACCATAAGATACCTCGGAATAAACCTAACCAAAGAGGTGAAGGATCTGTACTCTAGGAACTACAGAACACTCATGAAAGAAATTGAAGAAGACACAAAAAGATGGGAAAACATCCCATGCTCATGGATCGGAAGAATAAACATGGTTAAAATGTCTATGCTACCCAGAGCAATCTATACCTTCAATGCCATCCCGATCAAAATTCCAGTGACATTTTTCAAAGTGCTGGAACAAACAATCCTAAAATTTCTATGGAATCAGGAAAGACCCCGAATCGCCAAGGAAATGTTGAAAAAGAAAAACAAAGCTGGGGGCATCACGTTGCCCGATTTCAAGCAATATTACAAAGCAGTGATCACCAAAACAGCATGGTACTGACACAAAAACAGACATGTAGACCAATAGAACAGAATAGAGAGCCTGGATATGGACCCTCAGTTCTATGGTCAACTAATCTTCGACAAAGCAGGAAAAAATATGCAATGGAAAAAAGACAGTTTCTTCAATAAATTGTGCTGGGAAAATTGGACAGCCACATGCAGAAGAATGAAACTCGACCATTCTCTAACACTATACACAAAGATAAAATCAAAATGGATGAAAGACCTCAATGTGAGACAGGAATCCATCAAAATCCTAGAGGAGAACATAGGCAGTAACCTCTTTGACATCGGCCACAGCAACATCCAAAAGGTAGTGAAACAAAAGCAAAAATGAACGTTTGGGACTTCATCAAGATAAAAACCTTCTGCACAGCAAAGGAAACAGTCAACAAAACAAAGAGGCAACCCACAGAATGGGAGAAGGTATTTGCAAATGACACCACAGACGAAGGGCTGATATCCAAGATCTATAAAGAACTTCTCAAACTCAACACCCAAAAAACAAATGATCAGTCAAAAAATGGGCAGAAGACATGAACAGACACTTCTCTGAAGAAGACATACAAATGGCTAACAGACACATGAAAAAATGTTGAACATCATTAGCCATCAAGGAAACTCAAATTAAAACGACATTGAGATACCACCTTACACCAATTACAAGGGCAAAAGTTGACAAGACAGGGAACAAAAAATGTTGGCAAAGATGTGGAGAAAGGGGAACCCTCTTACACTGTTGGTGGGAATGCAAGTTGGTACAGCCACATTGGAAAAAAGTATGGAGGTTCTTCAAAAAGTTAAAAATAGAGCTACCCTATGACCCAGCAATTGCACTACTGGGTATTATCCCCAGAGATACAAATGTAGTGAAAAGAAGGGGCACCTGCACCCCAGTGTTCATAGCAGCATTGTCCACAATAGCCAAACTGTGGAAAGAGCCAAGATGCCCTTCAACAGATGAATGGATAAAGAAGATGTGGTCCATATATACAATGGAATATTACTCAACCATCAGAAAAGATGAATACCCACCATTTGCATTGACATGGATGGAACTGGAGGGGATTATACTAAGTGAAATAAGTCAAGTGGAGAAAGACAATTATCATACGGTTTCACTTATATATGGAATGTAAGGAATAGCATGGAGGACATTAGGAGAAGGAAGGGAAAAATGAAGGGGAGGAAATCAGAGGGGGAGATGAACCATAAGAGACTATGGACTACGGGAAACAAACTGAGGGTTTTGGGGGGAGGGTAGGGGGATGGGTTAGCCCAGTGATGGGTATTAAGTAGGGCATGTATTGCATGGAACACTGGGTGTTATACCCAAACAATGAATCATGGAACACTACATCAAAAGCTAATGTACTGTATGGGGTACTGTATGGTGACTAATGTACTGTATGGGGTACTGTATGGTGACTAAATAAATAAATTCAATTAGCCAACATATAGTGTTCAATGCTTCATTAGTTACATATAACAGTTTCTTTCCCAGAGTCAAGAGTCTCTCATGGTTTGTCTCTCTCTCTGATTTCTTCCCAGGCAGTTTTTCCTCCCTTTCCCTCTGATCCTCTGCACTATTTCTTATATTCCACATATGAATGACACCGTATGATAATTGTCCTTCTCTGATTGACTTATTTCACTTAACATAATACCCTCTAGTTCCATCCATGTCAATATAAATGGTAGGTATTCATCATTTCTGATGGCTGAATAATATTCCATTGTGTATATGACCCACATCTTTATCCACTCATCTGTTGAACAACATCTTGGCTCCTTCCACAGCTTGGCTATTGTGGACATTGTTACTATGAACATTGGGGTGCAAGTGTCCCTTCTTTTCACTACATCTGTATCTTTGGGATAAAGACCCAGTAGTGCAAATGCTGGGTCATAGGGTAGTTCTATTTTTAACTTCTTGAGGAACCTCCATACTGTTTTCCAGAGTGGCTGTACCAGCTTACATTCCCACCAACAATATAAGAGGGTTCCCCTTTCTCCACATCCTCGCCAACATTATTTGTTCTCTGTCTTGTTAATTTTAGCCATTCTAACTGGTGTAAGGTGGTACCTCATTGTGGGTTTGATTTGTATTTCCCTGACAGCACATGATGTGGAGCATATTTTCATGTTTCTGTTAGCCATTTGTATGTCTTCTTTGGAGAAGTGTCTGTTCATGTCTTCTGTCCATTTCTTGACTGGATTATTTGTTTTTTGGATGTTTGATACATTACTTTTATATATATATTTCATTTTTTGGCTTCCTTTCATTATATTCAATTTTATTTTTCTATATATATGTTTTTCTTTCTTACTTATTTTGTAATCTAGCTTCTAACAAACAGACCAAAACATACCTAGGATCTAGTTTATTTTTCTGTTCTATTCAACTTCTTGTTTAATTTTATTCTCTTTATTTTTTTTGTTTGTTTCTGTTTCCTTTCATTTGTTTAATGTATATTTTTCTGGTGTCATTGTTGCTATTTTTGTATTTTCTCTCTCTCATCTGTTCTTTTCTGGACATTATGACAAGATGGAAGAGCTCACCCAAAAAGAGAGAGCAAGAGGCAGTACTCACTGCCAGGGATTTAATCAATATGGATATAAGTAAGATGTAGGAAATAGAATTCAAAGCAATGATTATAAAGATACTAGCTGGGCTGGAAAAAAGCATAGAAGACACTAGAGAATCCTTTACTGGATAAATAAAAGAACTAAAATCTAATCAGGTCAAAAATAAAAACGGCTATTAATGAGATGCAATAAAAAATGGAGGCTCTAACTGCTAGGAAAAATGAGGTAGAAGAGAGAGTCAGTGGTATAGAAGACAAAATAATGGAGAATAAGGAAGGTGAGAAAAAGAGATAACTACTGGATCACAAGGGGAGGACTCGAGAGATCAATGATACCATAAAATTAAACAATATTAGAATAATTGGGGTCCCAGAGGAACAGGAAACAGAGAGGGGGCAGAAGGTTTATTTGAACAAATTATAGCTAAGAACATCCCTTATCTGGGGAAGGAAACAGGCATTCAAGTCCAGGAGCCACAGAGAACCCCTGAAAATGAATAAAAATAGGTCAATATAATAGTGAAGCTTACAAATTTCAGAGATAAAGAGAAAATCCTGAAAGCAGCTCGGAACAAGAGGTCTTTAACCTACAAGGGTAGAAACATAAGGCTGACAGCAGACCTGTCCACAGAGACCTGGCAGTCCAGAAATGATTGGCATGTTATATTCAAGGTGCTAAATGAGAAAAGTATGCAGCCAAGAATACTTTATCCAGCAAGGCTGTCAAACAGGATAGAAGGAGAGATAAAGAGCTTCCAGGACAAACAGAAACTAAAAGAATTTGTGATCACTAGTCAGCTCTGCGAGAAATATTAAAGGAAATCCTTTAAGCAAAGAGAGAGCCCAAAAGTAACAAAGACCATAAAGGAACAGAGACAATATACAGAAATAGTGACTTTACAGGTAATACAATGGCACTAAATTCATATCTTTCAATAATTACTCTGATTGTAAATGGGCTAAATGCCCCAATCAAAAGACACAGGGCATCAGTTGGGATTTAAAAAAAAAAAAAAAAAGACCCCTCAACATGCTGTCTACAAGAGACTCATTTTAGACCCAAAGACACCTTCAGATTGAAAGTGAGGGGGTAGAGAACCGTTTATTATGCTAATAGACATCAAAAGAAAGCTGGGGTAGCAATCCTTATATCAGACAAATCAGATTTTAAACCAAAGACTGTAATAGGAAATGAAGAAGGACACTACATCATAATAAAAGGGTCTATCGAATAAGATCTAACAATTGTAAATATTTATGTCCCCAACTTGGGAGCAGCCAATTATATAAACCAGTTAATAACAAAATTAAAGAAACACATTGATAATAATACAACAATAGTAGAGGACTACAACACCCCACTCACAGCAATGGACAGATCATCTAAGCAGAAGATCAACAAGGAAACAAGGACTGAATGACACACTGGACCAGATGGACTTCACAGGTATGTTCAGAGCATTTCATCCTAAAACAATAGAATACACGTTTTTCCTGAGTGCACATGAAACATTCTCCAGAACAGATCACATACTGGGTCACAAATCATGTCTGAACCAGTACCGAAAGACTGGGATTATTCCCTGCATATTTTCAGACCACAGTGCTTTAAAACTTGAACTCAATCACAAGAGAAAATTTAGAAGAAACACAAATACATGGACGTTAAAGAGCATCCTATTAAAGAATGAATGGGTCAACCAGGAAATTAAAGAACGTTAAAAATTCATGAAAATGGAAACATGACAGTTCAAAACCTGTGGGATGCAGCAAAGGCGATCCTAAGGGGGAAATATATAGCAATACAAGCCTCTCTCAAGAAACAAAAAAAGTCTCAAATACACAGCCTAACCTTACACCTAAAAGAGCCAGAGAAAGAACAGAAAATAAAGCCTAAATCCAGCAGGAGAAGAGAATTGGATTAGATTAGAGCAGAAATCAATGAAATAGAAACCAAAAGAATAGTAGAACAGATCAACAAAACTAGGAGATGGTTATTTGAAAGAAGTAATAAGATTGATAAACCCCTGGCCAGACTTACCAAAAAGAAAAGAGAAAGGACCCAAATAAGTAAGATCATAAATGAAACAGGAGAGATCACAACCAATACTGAAGAAATACAATTATAAGAACATATCATGAGCAACTATATGCCAACAAATTAGACAATCTGGAAGAAATTGATGCATTCCTAGAAACATATAAATACCAAAACTGAAACAGGAAGAAATAGAAAACCCGAACAGATCCATAACCAGCAAGGAAGTTGAAGCAATAGCCAAAAATCTCCCAACAAACAAGAATCCAGGACCAGATGGCCTCCCCGTGGAATTTTCCAAACCTTTATTATTTTTTTTTCAAAGCCTAATTACCCAGATCAGCCTACCCAGGAAGGTGACCTTTTATTTTTTTTATTTTTTTTTCATTATTATGTTCAGTTAGCCAACATGTATTACATCATTAGTTTTTGATGTATTGTTCAATGATTCATTAGTTGCATATAACAATAGCCAAACTGTGGAAGGAGCCAAGATGTCCTTCAACAGATGAGTGGATAAAGAAGATATGGTTCATATATTCAATGGAACATTACTCAGCCATCTACCAAACATTTAAAGAATTAATACCTATTCTTCTGAAGCTGTTCCAAAAAATAGAAATGGAAGGAAAACTTCCAAATTCTTTCTATGAGACCAGCATTCCTTGATCCCAAAACCAGACAAAGACCCCACCAAAAAGGAGAATTACAGACCAATATCCTTGATGAACATGGATGCAATATTCTCACCAAGATACTAGTCAGTAGGATCCAACAACACATTAAAAGGATTATTCACCACGACCAAGCGGAATTTATTCCTGGGCTGCAAGGGTGGTTCAACATATGCAAATCAATCAAAGTGATACACCACATTAATAAAAAGAAAGGGCAAGAACCGTAGGATCCTCTCAATAGATGCAGAAAAAGCATTTGACAAAATACAACATTTCTTTCTTGATTAAAACTCTCCACAGTGTAGGGATAGTGGGAACATACCTCAAGATGATAAAAGCCATAAATGAAAAGCCCACAGTGAATATCATTCTCAATGGGGAAAAACTGAAAGCTTTCCCCCTAAGGTCAGGAGCACAACAGGAAAGTCCACTCTCACCACTGTTGTTCAACATAGTACCAGAAGTCCTAGTCTCAGTAATCAGACAACAAAAAGAAATAAAAGGCATCCTTGGGCACCTGGGTGGCTCAGTTGGTTAAGCGACTGCCTTTGGCTTAGGTCATGATCCCGGAGTCCTGGGATCGAGTCCCACATCGGGCTCCCAGCTCGGCGGGGGGTCTGCTTCTCCCTCTGAGCCTCTCCCTTCTCATGCTGTTTCTCTCTCTCTCACTCTCTAATAAATAAATAAATAAAATCTTTAAAAAATAAATAAATAAATAAATAAAAGGCATCCAAATTGGCAAAGAAAAACTCAAACTTTCACTCTTTTTTTTTATGTTGTTACTCACCATACATTACATCATTAGTTTTTGATGCAGTGTTCCATGATTCATTGTTTGCGTATAGCACTCAGTGCTCCATTCAGTACGTGCCCTCTTTAATACCCATCACCAGGCTAACCCATCCTCCCACCCCCCTCCCCTCTAGAACTCTGTTTGTTTCTCCGAGTCCATAGTCTCTCATGGTTTGTCCCCCCTCCGATTTCCGCCTCCTTCATTTTTCCCTTCCTGCTATCTTTTTTTTTTTTTTTTTAACATATAATGTATTATTTGTTTCAGAGGAACAGGTCTGTGATTCATCAGTCTTACACAATTCACAGCGCTCACCATAGCACATACTCTCCCCAATGTCTATCACCCAGCCACCCCATCCCTCCCACCCCCCACCACTCCAACAACCCTCAGTTTGTTTCCTGAGATTAAGAATTCCTCAAATCAGTGAGATCACATGATACATGTCTTTCTCTGATTGACTTATTTTGCTCAGCATAATACCCTCTAATTCCATCCACATCGTTGCAAATGGCAAGATTTCATTCCTTTTGATGGCTGCACAATATTCCATTGTATATATATACCACCTCTTCTTTATCCATTCATCTGTCGATGGACATCTTGGCTCTTTCCACAGTTTGGCTATTGTGGACATTGCTGCTATAAACATCAGGGTGCACGTACCCCTTCGCATCCCTACATTTGTATCTTTGGGGTAAATACCCAGTAGTGCAATTGCTGGATCGTATGGTAGCTCTATTTTCAACTTTTTGAGGAACCTCCACACTGTTTTCCAGAGTGGCTGCACCAGCTTGCATTCCCACCAACAGTGTAGGAGGGTTCCTCAAAAAGTTG
>NW_022589795.1:89130-170067 GCF_004348235.1 Phoca vitulina
ACTTTTTCATGTGTCTGTTGGCCATTTGGATGTCTTCTTGGAAAAAAATGTCTGTTCAAGTCTTCTGCCCATTTCTTGATTGGATTATTTGCTCTTTGGGTGTTGACTTTGAGAAGTTCTTTATAGATTTTGGATACTAGCCCTTTATCTGATATGTCATTTGCAAATATCTTCTCCCATTCTGTCGGTTGTCTTTTGGTTTTGTTGACTGTTTCTTTTGCTGTGCAAAAGCTTTTTATCTTGATGAAGTCCCAATAGTTCATTTTTGCCCTTGCTTCCCTTGCCTTTGGCGATGTTTCTAGGAAGAAGTTGCTGCGGCTGAGGTTGAAGAGGTTGCTGCCTGTGTTCTCCTTTAGGATTTTGATGGACTCCTGTCTCACATTGAGGTCTTTCAACCATTTGGAGTCTATTTTTGTATGTGGTGTAAGGAAATGGTCCAGTTTCATTCTTCTGCATGTGGCTGTCCAATTTGCCAACACCATTTGTTGAAGAGACTGTCTTTTTTCCATTGGACATTCTTTCCTGCTTTGTCGAAGATTAGTTGACCATAGAGTTGAGGGTCCATTTCTCGGCTCTCTATTCTGTTCCATTGATCTATGTGTCTGTTTTTGTGCCAGTACCATACTATCTTCATGATGACAGCTTTGTAATAGAGCTTGAACTTCGGAATTGTGATGCCACCAGCTTTGCATTCCTCTAGCTATTCGGGGTCTTTTCTGGTTCCGTACAAATTTTAAGATTATTTGTTCCATTTCTTTGGAATAAGTTGATGGTATTTTGATAGGGATTGCATTAAATGTGTAGATTGCTCTAGGTAGCATTGACATCTTCACAATATTTGTTCTTCCAATCCATGAGCATGGAACATTTTTCCATTTCTTTGTGTCTTCCTCAATTTCTTTCATGAGCATTTTATAGTTTTCTGAGTACAGATTCTTTGCCTCTTTGGTTAGATTTATTCCTAGGTATCTTATGATTTTGGGTGCAATTTTAAATGGGATCAACTCCTTAATTTCTCTTTCTTCTGTCTTGTTGTTGGTGTATAGGAATGCCACTGATTTCTGTGCATTGATTTTATATCCTGCCACTTTACTGAATTCCTATATGAGTTCTAGCAGTCTTTTGGGTTTTCCACATAAAGTATCATATCATCTGCAAAGAATGAGAGTTTGACTTCTTCTTTGCTGATTCAGATGCCTTTTATTTCTTTTTGTTGTCTGATGGCTGTGGCTAGGACACCTAATACTATGTTGAATGGCAGTGGTGATAGTGGACATCCCTGCCATGTTCCTGACCTTAGGAGGAAAGCTCTCAGTTTTTCCCCATTGAGAATGATATTCGCTGTGGGTTTTTCATAGATGGCTTTTATGATATTGAGGTATGTACCCTGTATCCCTATACTCTAAAGAGTTTTGATCAAGAACGGATGCTGTACTTTGTCAAATGCTTTTTCTGCATCTATTGAGAGGATCATATGGTTCTTGTTCTTTCTTTTATTAATGTGGTGTATCACATTGATTGATTTGCATATGTTGAACCACCCTTGCAGCCCAGGGATAAATCCCACTTGGTCGTGGTGAATAATCCTTTTAATGTACTGTTGCATCCTATTGGCTAGTATTTTGGTGAGAATTTTTGCATCCATGTTCATCAAGGATATTGGTCTGTAATTCTCCTTTTTGATGGGATCTGTTCCTGGTTTTGGGATCGAGGTAATGGTGGCCTCATAAAATGAGTTTGGAAGTTTTCCTTCCATTTCTAGTTTTTGGAACAGTTTCAGAAGAATAGGTATTAATTCTTCTTGAAGTGTTTGGTAGAATTCCCCTGGGAAGACATCTGGCGCTGGGCTTTTGTTTGTTGGGAGATTTTTGATTACTGCTTCAATTTCCTTAGTGGTTATAGGTCTGTTCAGGTTTTCTATTTCTTCCTGGTTCAGTTTTGGTAGTTTATACATCTCTAGGAATGCATCCATTTCTTCCAGATTATCTAATTTGTTGGCATAGAGTTGCTCATAATATGTTCTTATAATTGTTTGTATTTCTTTGGTGTTGGTTGTGATCTCTCCTCTTTCATTCATGATTTTATTTATTTGGGTCATTTCTCTTTTCTTTTGATAAGTCTGGCCAGGGGTTTATCAATCTTGTTAATTCTTTCAAAGAACCAGCTCCTGGTTTCGTTGATCTGTTCTACTGTTCTTTTGGTTTCTATTTCATTGATTTCTGCTCTGATCTTTATTATTTCTCTTCTCCTGCTGGGTTTAGGCTTTATTTGCTGTTCTTTCTCCAGCTCCTTTAGGTGTAGGGTTAGGTTGTGTATTTGAGACCTTTCTTGTTTCTTGGGAAAGGCTTGTATTGCTATATTCTTTCCTCTTAGGACTGCCTTTGCTGCATCCCAAAGATTTTGAACAGTTGTGTTTTCATTTTCATTGGTTTCCATGAATTTTTTTAATTCTTTAATTTCCTGGTTGACCCATTCATTCTTTAGCAGGATGCTCTTTAGCCTCCATGTATTTGAGTTGTTTCTGACTTTCCTCTTGTGATTGAGTTCTAGTTTCAAAACATTGTGGTCTGAAAATAGGCAGGGAATGATCGCAATCTTTTGGTACTGGTTGAGACCTGATTTATGACCTAGGATGTGATCTATTCTGGAGAATGTTCCATGGGCACTAGAGAAGAATGTGTATTCTGTTGCTTTGGGATGGAAAGTTCTGAATATATCTGTGAAGTCCATTTGGTCCAGTGTGTCATTTAAAGTCTTTATTTCCTTGTTGATCTTTTGCTTAAATGATGTGTCCATTTCAGTGAGGGGGGTGTTAAAGTCCCCCACTATTATTGTATTGTTGTCGATGTGTTTCTTTGCTTTTGTTATTAATTGGCTTATATAAATTGGCTGCTCCCATGTTAGGGGCATAGATATTTACAATTGTTAGATCTTCTTGTTGGATAGACCCTTTAAGTATGATATAGTGTCCTTCCTCATCTCTTATTACAGTCTTTGGTTTAAAATCTAATTTGTCTGATATAAGGATTGCCACCCCAGCTTTCTTTTGGTCTTGTTTTTTAATCCAATCTGATAGCCTGTGTCTTTTGATTGGGGCATTTAGCCCATTTACATTCAGGGTAACTATTGAAAGATAGGAATTTAGTTCCATTGTATTGCCTGTAAGGTTACTGTTACTATATATTGTCTGTGTTCCTTTCTGGCCTATGTTGCTTATAGGCTCTCTCTGCTTAGAGGACCCCTTTCAATATTTCTTGTAGGGCTGGTTTTGTGTTTGCAAATTCCTTTAGTTTTTGTTTGTCCTGGAAGCTTTTTATCTCTCCTTCTATTTTCAATGACAGCCTAGCTGGATATAGTATTCTTGGCTGCATTTTTTTCTCATTTAGTGCTGTGAATATATCATGCCAGTCCTTTCTGGCCTGCCAGGTCTCTGTGGATAGGTCTGTTGCCAATCTAATGTTTCTACCATTGTAGGTTACAGATCTCTTGTCCTGAGCTGCTTTCAGGATTTTCTCTTTGTCTCTGAGAGTCGTAAGTTTTAGATGTCGGGGTGTTGACCTATTTTTATTGATTTTGAGAGGGGTTCTCTGTGCCTCCTGGATTTTGATGCCTGTTTCCTTCCCCAAATTAAGGAAGTTCTCTGCTATAATTTGCTCCAATATACCTTCTGCCCCCTCTCTCTTTCTTCTTTTTCTGGGATCCCAATTATTCTAATGTTGTTTCATCTTATGTATCACTTATCTCTTGAATTCTGCTCTCGTGATCCAGTAGTTGTTTATCTCTCTTTTTCTCAGCTTCTTTATTTTCCATCATTTGGTGTTCTATATCACTAATTCTCTCTTCTGCCTCATTTATCCTAGCAGTTAGAGCCTCCATTTTTTATTGCACCTCATTAAATAGCCTTTTTGATTTCGACTTGGTTAGATTTTAGTTCTTTTATTTTTCCAGAAAGGGTTTCTCTAATATCTTCCATGCTTTTTTCAAGCCCAGCTAGTATCTTTAAAATCGTCATTCTGAACTCTAGTTCCGACATCTTACTAATGTCCATATTGATTAGGTCCCTGGCAGTCGGTATTGCCTCTTCTTTTTTTTGAGGTGATTTTTTCTGTCTTGTCATTTTGTCCAGAGGAGAATAGATTAATGAGAGAACAAAATGCTAACAGGGTAACAACGACCCCAGAAAAATATACACTAAACAAATCAGAAGAGACCTGAAACCGGAGGAAAAGAAAGAAAAAGAAGAAAAAAGAAAAAAAAATATGATCAAATATGATCAGGCTCATGAACAGATCAGTGCCACACACTAGATTTTGGGCGTATTTTGGTCTGTTAGAAGAAAGTGCCTCCCAAAATTTTAAAGAAAGAAAAACTATATATGTACAAAAATAAGGGTAAATATGATGAAGGGATGGAATATGACTGTAAAGATGAAAATTATAAAAGATTTTATAAAAGGAATTGATAAGAAGTTGTTTGAAAAAAGAAAGAAAGAAGAGAAATTTGAAAAAAAAAAAAAAGGGAGAGAATGTGATCAGGCAGGAGACTAGAACAAAGCCATACACTAGAGATTTAGGGTATATTTTGGTCTGTTAGAAGAAACTGTATCCCAAAATTTAAAAAAGAGAACAACTTATATATATACCAAAAATAAGGTTTACTACAATGAAGTGATAGAATATGACTCTAAAAATGAAAAATAAAAAAGATTTTTAAAAAAGGGATTGATAATATGTTGGTTGAAAAAGGGAAAAAGAAAAATTCAAAAAAATAGAAAAAGAAAATTAAAAAAATTAACTTTGAAAGACTAAAGAATCATGGGGGGAAAAAAGCCATGAATTCTATATGCTGTATTCCCCTAGTGCTGGAGTTCTGCTGTTCTCATTGATTGGTTAACCTGGTCTTGGCTGATCTTGCTGATCTTCTTGGGGAGGGGCCTGTTGCAGTGATTCTCAAATGTCTTTGCCCGAGGTGGAATTGCCCTGCTCTTGCTCTGCTCGCGTTTGCTCTCGGTAGCTTTTGTTCCCTGCAAGCTTTCTGTACAGCTTTGGAGGATGAACGTGAAAATGGCGGCCTCCCAATCTCTGCCCGGAGGAGCCGAGAACTTGGGGCCCCACTCCTCACTGCACCCCCAGAGAAAAGCAGTCAATCACTCCTGTCTCCCCGGTCTCCGGCCACACTCCGTGCTCACCCGGCCTGTGACCAAGCATTTCTATCTCTGGCACCCGATCCCATTTGGAGTCTCCAAACCCAGCAGATCCCTGCAGTGCCCTCCGCACCACTCCCCCCAGGGGAAGAAGGGGAATCTCCCCGGATCTGCCACTTCTTTGGGTCCCTGCTGGAAGAGCAGGGCCCAACTGTGCCACAGATCATGGTTTAGGGCAACCCCAAGCTGAGAGCCCACTCCTCAGCTCTGTCTCTGGAGCTGGCTTCCCTGCCCCAATACCTGGAAGCTCTGCCGCACTCAGGCACCCCCAGTCTTTGTGTGACCCCAAGGGTCCTGAGACCACACTGTCCCAGTGAGGGTTCCACCGCCAGCTTAGCCACTGGAGTGATGTCCCTCAGCGGAGCAGACGTCTACAAGTTCCAATTTTGTGCTCCGCTGTTCTATCACTTGCTGGTAGCCAGCTGAGGGAGGCTCCCTCCCCCCGTGGTCTATCTTCCCAAATATCGCCTCAGATTAACTTCTCCAGACGTCCTACCTTGCAGAAAGTGGTCGCTTTTCTGTTGAGAGATTTGCTGCTATTCTTTTCTTCGATCTCATGTTGAGTTCATAGGTGTTCAGAATGGTTTGATTCCTATCTAGCTGAATTCCTGGGACCAGACAAAATTTAGTTCTCCTACTCCTCCACCATCTTGCTCCTCCCCCCAAAATTTAGATTATTAAGAGTTGTTCATTGAAATTGACCAAAGAGATGTTCACAACATTTAGTCTCTATGGTGGTTAGAATCCTTTGCAAATGATGACAAGATCTACCAACACAATGATATTCCAGCTCAGTCTTTTCCTATTTCTTTAAAAACCATATGCTCAGCCAACTATGGAAAGAGCCCAGATGCCCATCAACAGATGAATGGATAAAGATGTGGTATATATATATTCAACAGAATATTACTCAGCCATAAGAAAAATGAAATCTTGTCATTTGCAACAACATGGATAGAACTAGAGGGTATTATGCTAAGCAAAATAAGTCAGTCAGAGAAAGATAATCATATAATTTCACTCATGTGGAATTTAAGAAACAAAACAGATGAACATAGGGGAAGGGAAGGAAAAATAAGATAAAATAGAGAGGGAGGCAAACTATAAGAGACTCTTAACTATAAGAAACAAACTGAGAGTTACTGGAGAGGAGGTGGGTGGGGGGATGGGGTAACTCGGTGATGGGCATTAAGGAGGGCACTTGATGTAATTAATGAGCACTGGGTGTTATATGCAGCTGATGAATCACTAAATTCTATCCCTAAAACAATAATACACCATATGTTAACTCAACTGAATTGAAATTCTTTTAAAAACTTTTAAGGCTTAATTTATAAATCTGACATAGTTGCAAACATAATGGACATCGAAGTTCAAATATAAGCCTTTTGTTTTTGATTCTCCCATCCTTCGACATGTTGGTATTTGTGCTATCGGTCCCCTCCCCTCCCTTTTCCCAGTCCTTTAGTGGACTATCCCTAGACTGAGCTACCCACAGAGGCTCCACTGCTCTTGGCTTCTGCCAGACCCATGAATCAAACCCATGATTTTAGGTCGCCCTCATATTTTTTCCTCCAGTCACCTTATTGCTAAGAACTTAGGGGAAGAACTAAAAGGGTGTACTAAAAATGTGCCTGTTTACCAATGTTAATGGAAACTGAGTGTACAGGGCAGGCTGTGTCCAATCTCAAAACAGACACAACTCTTTCTTCCCAATCTCACCTCCTGACAGCATGAAAACCTCTTGATTAGAGGCCATTTCTAGGAGGTGTAGAATCTGGTGTTAGTAATGAAGGATAGTGGGAAGAAAGACAGGCAGGGACAAGGCTTCCCTCTCCAAGAGGAAACCACCCTTAAAAGGATTTTACACCACCCTGGAAGGAGCCCTCCACCCTTTCCCATGTGAACAACTACCTGATAGGTAGATGAGCATGTGGACGTTAACCAGATTAAAATAGCCCACCAACAAACCCATAAAAACCCCTAGACTAAAAAATTCCAGTGGCAACCCTCTTGGGTCCCCTCCCTCTTTGGAAGCTTTGTACTATCACTCAATAAATTTTGCTTTACTATCGCTTTACTTTGCTGCCCACCACTCTTCATCTGATCTATCTCTTCATTCTTTGAAGTGAACTGACCAAGAACCATGGACACTAAAGGAAAAGAAGTCCTGCACCATTAGCTCTCCCAGGCCTTGTCTTTTGAGGATCCTTGATTTACACACCATAAAGGTCTATTATCAGACTCTTCCTCCATGTCCAGAATATAAATCCAAAGAGCCTAAATTGTATAGTGAGAACTCAGTAAGGGAAGAATGCATGCTTCACTCATCCTTTATTACCTCTGTGTTTGCAAGGGTTGTAACCTGTCCCTGGCCAGAAAGCCTTCGGGCCCTCTTTCTAAACAAAAGCATTCTTCATCCAAGATAAGGGCCTACTGAAAACTAAACTCTTCAGTTTCATTCAGATTCTTGCTTGGGACAAAGATTGAGATGAAAAGGGACAAATGAGGTTGATTCTTAGCAAAGTCAACCCAGTTCTTCTGAAGCACTTCCCTGTAATTGACCAATGGTGAGAAATATAGCAAAGCATAAATATACTTAATGTATAAAATGAACAACTGAGACTAAAAAAAAAAAAAAACAGTATTTTTCCCCCACAAAAATAGGCGACTATAAGAAGACATAAGACTTCATTTAAAATCCACTTTTAAAATTATAATTATGACATAAGAAAGGAAGGCCTCTCAATATTATGTATGTAAAAGATCACATTTGAATGGTATTGTGCAGAAAGAAAATTACAAATAGGGATTGGTGGCCCCAAATGGGTGTAAACGGTATGGAGAAAATTTAGTTTCTCCAAATGAGTTCTAGTTTCTTAACCTTAGACAAATTACCTCTCAAAATACTGAGACACCTTCCAAGTGAGAACCCGAACCCTTATTGGTAATATTTGAAAATCTGAAAAATCATAGGGAATCTAAGACATAAAGAGACTAGATGGGTTTAAGCATCAGAGATAATTTTCATACAGTCTGAGCTGATGGAAATAAGAAATAGTCTCTCTGGGGATGAAGTGAACATCCCAGCATTTGAAATATATGTACCAGGATTTGAATATAAGAGCTGTTTTAGCTTGCTGATCCTTAAAATAACTTATAATGTCCTTGAAGACTTTGAACAATCTATATCTCTGCTATTGCACAATTAGCTATTATACAGTAGGGAATTTATTGTTGTTGGTTGTTGTTGTTGCTGTTTGTAATATCATTTATAGGGTTTTCTGTATTTCAAATTATTGAGTCATCCTGTTTAGTGCCTGAATTGCTGCTTCCTCCTCCTCTTTAAACCTGTAAATATTAACTTCATTTATACAAATCTATCCCAAGAAAGGTACGCCTGGTGCATCCATGACTGTTGGACATTCTTGCATTGAGTGACTTGCTCTTTCTTCCCCCTCTTTACTAGTAGTTCAGTTTAGTGGAGTTGACTCCTTTCCTGATGGTTTGAAATACTGTAAAATGGGCTACTTATGCTTATTCCTCTGATGAAATATGTTACGAGGGAAATAACAGGATTTGATTTAAGAAAACACATCCTTGGGGTGCCAGGGTGGCTCAGTTGGTTAAGTATCCAACTCTTGATTCAGCTCATGTCATGATCTCAGGGTCATGAGATCGAGTCCCACATCAGGCTCCACGCTCAGCAGGAAATCTGCTTGAGGAGACTCTCTCTCCCTCTCCCTCTGCCCCTCCCTGCCTCTAAAATAAATAAATAAATCTTCAAAAAAAAAAAGAGAGAACACATCCTAGTCTTTATTGCCCTTGCCAAGAAGTTGGGCTTTATGGCTACTAGTGATAGCTTGGGTTTAGCTAATAAGTGTCATTAGAAATTGTTTATGCATAAAATTCTCCATCCCCATCCTCCATCCCTGCTGACTATCCTAATAATTGGTTAATTTTCCACCTCTAAAATGTCTTCCTTTCACATTTCTTTGTTGTGTTTATAATTTGTTTTCTACCCATTATGGTCATTTGAATTGTTTTCTTTGCAAGTAAGGCATTTCCAAGTTGATCACCTAAAACTTGGCTCATTTCGCATATCTTTTTGTGACCTAGATTACACGTAGTGTGTCCTTCATAAGCTCTTACATTTAGAGGGCATATTACATTTTATAAAATTCTTTCACATCTATTCCCACACCACTCAGATAAGAGGCCACATTTTAAGACATTGGGCTAAGATTACAGACCCCATCCAGGGCTGCCTTAGAGTGTAAGTAAGTGGCCCTCTAAAGAGCAACACTCTGACTTTGTTTGCAAAAACTCTGGACTATTTATCATAAAGTCACTATCATCAAATATTTCTCCAGCTCCAGCTAGATTCAGGGCATTGCCAAGAAGTTTCTGAGAAAGTAGATTTTCAGAGGAAACCCACTTCCTGAAGTCATGGGACTATTGTTTAAGACAAACCCCTTCATGTGGGCAAACTGGTGAGATCAACAAAAATGCTTCTTTTATTTTTCTTCCATCTTTCAAACTGGGAAAACAACCAACCCTCTGTAAAGGGAAAGAGAAATCCAAGATTAGGGCAAAATAATCAGAAATCAGTAGTTTGTTCCAGGGAGCAGGATTTGGGTGGGATGGGATACTGAGGGACCCGGGCTTTCCATTTTTTGTTCATACATTGTTTTCCCCCCAAGCATGAGATATTTTTATCGTAAAAGAAAAATGAAGATTGTAATGTTTCCTTCTGAACCAAAGGGGGAAACCCTGCAACAATAAGAGAGAGAGAGCAAGAGATTTTAATTCCTTTCAATCTGAATAAAGAGACTACAACTACCAAAAGGAGTTTGATATGAAGTAAACTCCTCAGTATGATGCTGCTATTTTTTTTTTTACATAATGCATTCATATGCACCCCTCACCCAACTAATGAGCTGTCAACATGTTCGTATCTGACAAGGAAAATCCGGGCTTATAAAAAGGGTCTATTCTCCTTAGTTCATGTTGAGACCCAGGAATGAAATAAGATCTGAGCCCTGCCTCTGCAGTGTAGCACAAAGAATGTGAGGTTATCCTAGAAAGACTCTTACCTGGTATCTGTCTTTTCAGACAAGGGGGAATAATCAAATTGGAAAAAATGACTAAACATTTATAAGGACAACTAGATTTTACAAGCACCTAGATTCTCTAGGTACATTCATGTCACTGTATGCTATGCACATAATGGCCCAGAGCACCAAAAAACTGGAAGTAAAACACACATTGATATTTGAGGAATCTTAAAGAAAAAGTAATGCTAAATGTGTTGAGACAAGCAAATGCCATTCTATTTTCAAATTTCTGTAGACCATACATATGTAAGTTTGATCTTGCCTCAAAAAAAAAAAAAAAAAAAGATCCTTTGTGAACCCCTAGAGAAAGAGAGAACACAGGACCACTTAAACCAAGTCATGTCAAAGAATTTAATTTTCTTTTTTTGCTAGATTAGTTGGTCAATGAAATTCAGTAGAACATGAACCTGGATATCAACAGGATAATTGAAAAGGACTCTTAACTTATGAGAAGAGTGCAGAAGCATGGACTGAATGGCAAATGCCAAGATACGCTCATTTCCAATGACAGCATCTCACTTCATACAATAATAATAAACACTTGACCCCAAATTCAAGCTTAGATTCTGGATAAAAGATGTACTAGAGGGGCAGTTAAGCAGACCACTTGGGGCAGATCCACTGGGTAGTATTTTTTGCAGATACTCAAAGCATGTGGAGGTTTCTAAGGAGGAAGCACTATGGTTAACTCAGACTTAAATTAAAGAGCCATATATCTGAAGTTGGTATTAAAGATGAACCTGAAGAACTCTCTCTTCCTTGCAATGGCAGTAAGGACATCAGTATTAATGGGATAGGAATATGATCTTAGCAACAGCATGCCAAGGCAGGAGCAGGGGATATCAATAAAGGGACCAAGAAACCACTTGAGGAGTGACAGAAGTGGCCCCTACAGGAGGACAGATGCACCCTCACCTCACTTAGTCACTCAAATCCCAGAAAATTTCCTAGTGGGGGCTGAGATAGCTAACTTAGTATTTAATTACATCATCAGGCAGACATTATCCAAGGGGAAAATGAACTATACTCAAAAGAGTAAGATGATTTCTCCATATACTGGGCTGGTTAGAAAATAACTAGATCTTGACTTAGGTTCTGATCATGCCCTTTTTAAAGGAATATTGAATAATTTAAAAGTGTCTTGAGGAGAGCAACTATCCTGGGGATGGAACTGGAATTCAAATCACATCATAAAGAATGGAGGTATCTATGGGGCGCCTGGGTGGCTCAGTCGGTAAAGCGTCTGCCTTTGGCTCAGGTCATGATCTCAGGGTCCTGGGATCGAGCCCCACGTCGGGCTCCCTGCTCAGTGGCGAGCTTGCTTCTCCCTCTCCCTCTGCCTGCTGCTCTCCCTGCTTGTGCTCTCTCTCTCTTGCAAATAAATAAAATCTTTAAAAAAAAAGAAGAAGAAGAAAATAATGGCGGTATCTGGTTATAATTATCTCAGAGAAAAGATATTTGGGAGAAAGGAATGCCCCAGTGTGTCTGAATATGGAAATATCTATCTGCAGAAGACATAGCTTCTGTTGGCATTATGGAATCAAGGAACAAGAACAATCATGGGAACTATGAATATTAATTTAGGCAAAAATAAGTGAAAACTCACTCCTGGAGCTGCCCAGAGAAGCAGTGTTTCCTTGGGAAGTGGAGCATCCCATTCTCTGAAGATGGTCAAACATAGACTCAAATAAAAGTTAATAGGGATGTCACAGAATGATTGTATAAATAAATGGATAATTTGGCCAACTGATTGGCAAGATTACTTAAGCTATTAAGATTTGATGAAGTCCATGATCATTTAGGCGTCATTGCCCTGAATTTTGACCAAGGGACTTTTCAGAGTAGAAAACCTACTTCTCACAGTGGCTTTGCCACTAACAATATCATTCTTCCTTTTCCTTCTTCAAAAACTTTAGTTGCTTTGAAGTTCACACCATCAGATTTACTGCCATTATCCTTCCTTTTGGATAATTTCTCTCTTTTGTTTCACAAGTCTATAGATCTAGAAGGAGTGTACTTTGGAACTATACTTAAGGGGTCACACCCAAGGAGATTCATCCACACTTGGGCCTAATTTCAGTGATGAGATTCTGGACTTTGAGCTTATGGTGTAATAAAATGAGAGGTGGGAGGACTGTAGTAGTGAGTAAGTATATTTATTATGTGGATCACTGGGGGCTAAAAAGCAGAGTGTAGTAGGCAGCCTTTAAGATGACTACCAATTATCCCACCTCCTAGTATTCATGTCTTTGTGCAATGCCTTTCACTTGAGTGTGGGCTGGATTTACTGACTTGCCTCTAGTGAAGAGAGTACAATGAATGTGGTGGGATGTCATTTCCAAGATTAGGCTGTAAAGGAACTGTGACTTTCATATCAGGTGCGCATTCTCTCCCTCTTGGAACCCTTGCTCTGGGAGAATCCAGCTGCTAGGCCATGAGGACTATCAGCTAATGTATGGAGAAGCCCATGTGGCAAGGAAATGATATATCTGGCCAACGGCTGGTGAGAACCTATAGCCTGCCAAAGCCACGTGAGTGAGCTTGGAAGTGAATCCTTCCCTAACCAAGTCATGAAATGACTGAAGCCCCAGCCAACACCTCAACAACTACCTCATAAAAGAACCTGAACTAGACATACCTAGCTAAGCCACACCTAGATTTCTAAACCACAGAAACAGTGAGATAATAAATGTTTGTTGTTCTAGGCCACTAACTTTTGGGGTCACTTGTTATGCAGCAATAACTACTATAATGAAACAGATCGTGTATCAAAATGCAATAAAACACATTTATTCTTAATTCTTAATAATAAATTATATTAATTATTGATATAAATCTTAATTCTTGGTTTTAAAAATGTCATTCTTAAAAGCAATAGCGAAGGAAAAAAGAAAATTGGGTAATTTTACATTGTATATGTAAATTCTTAAATTTCCAAACCCTACTGCTAATATTAAATGCTTTGTAAATATTAGTCATTGTTTATGTGTTTATATAAATAGTACCGGGGAGGGTTGTATCTGAGAAGCGAAGAAGGTAAATGTTTCAGAGCTGGAGACGTGTACAAAAGGGACTTCAACTTTATCAATAATGTTTTACTTCAATTATGTTTTTTAAAGATCCAAAGTAGATATAAGAAAATGCCCATTCTGAGTGGTGGGTGTTTGTAATATTTTTCTCAAAACTTCCCTGTATTTTGCTCCCCCATTTGGGACCTAAGTGTAAATAAAGATTTATTTGTAAGCATGTTCAGGCTTGGCAGAACATTGTTTATAATAGGAGGTTCAGATGTTTTATGGACAAGTCCTAGCAAACCTGAAAGGAGCCAATAAATGCTCTGTTATTTAAACTGTTGCCAAGTATGGAAGAGGTACATGGTTTCCCAGTACACCTTTTACACTTGCCATGTTTAAAATGTTCAGTTTGCATGTTGGCAGGTACCCAGTACAACAGAGAAATCCACAATTGGTAATGTAAAAAAAAAAAAAATTAACATACATAGAGATGGGTTTTTACTATTGCAAAATGAAATTTGAAATTCCAGCTATGTCAAGAATTTTGGTATTAGTAAACAAATTATTTGAGGAGATATAATTCCTTAAATTTATAAAGTAAGAAAGTGTTGACAGTTCTGTCCAGGACTGAGGTAAGAGGCATCACACTTTCCAGAGCCTCATTCTTCCTCAGGCATGACTGAAATCTCCATGGAAGATGTGGAGAGAGAATTTAAATGGGGTATCCATCAAAATGTCATTTCTAGAAGACATTCCATCTATGGTAATTCTTTTGCAATATCAAGGTCCCTCTCTTCTTCCTGTTTTTAATTTTCTTTTCGGACTTCAGTTGCAAATAATTGAGTTAATTATATTCCTTATGGCACATTACCACTTCTTGTCCTTGCAAGATCTATGTCCTATATTTTTCTTTATGTACTTATATACCAACTAATTTAATTCCTATTCTCCTTATGCCCCATTATCTTCCTATAGGCAACTATTTTATTTTCTTTAAGGTGTATTCTCTAGCAAACAGCCTTTAGACTTCATCTTCACTGTCAGCTCTCCTTGATATCTAACCTGCTGGCCCACACTACAGATTTGGACATATCAGCCTCCAAAATCACACAAGAAAATTCCTTTGATTACATCTCTTTATATATATCCTATTGGTTCTCTCTGGAGAACCAGACCAAAACAATACCTCATGGAAAGAATCACCTCTTGCTGTCTACCCACTCTCCTAGTGATGGACACAGATTTCCTTTAAAATCTATATTATCACAGAAACATGAGCAGCCTCAAATGTGTCCCCTTATGGACCCATATAAGAATGTTCTGAGTTTCAGACCTAAATCATTTCACAGACCCAGAGCCTTTGATTAAAGGGGAAGCCAGATCCCCTTGAGGAAGGATTCTGCATAATTGCTACAAATACATTCTGCAAACCTCCCTCTAATCTTTCCCCAAAAGAAAACCAGTCCAACCATCTCCTAAATGTTTAGATTTGATAATTACATAGTAGGAACATTCAGTGAGATGTTTCCTTAGATTAGTTATTTTTAAAACTGCCTCTTAAAATGTCAAAAACATAAGCAAACAACAGACAAAAATTTATAATTTTACATTTTATTTAAATGGTCCATTAAGTGAACTGATCATTAAAACTAGTGTTAAGGGGTGCCTAGGTGGTGCAGTCAGTTGGGTGTCCCAACTCGTGGTTTCGGCTCAGATTGTGATCTCAGGGTTGTGGGATCTGGCTCTGCACTCAGCGCAGAGTCTGCTTAGGACTCCCTCTCCCTCTGCCCCTGCCTGCTAGCTCTTTCTCTCTCTCTCTCTGGAATAAATATATCTTTAAAAAGAAAAAAAAACACAACAATGTTAAGTTAATCAACCTTAGCTATTCTCAATGGCCAAAAACCTTAGTTTATTTTAGTCTGAGGCTTCCCTAGACCATTTCTGTCTTTGGCTTCCCAAGTCCGTTCACTGTGGGGAAATGAAGCCCACTCAACTCAAAAGAGCTTTTGGTGATATAAAGATTGGAAGCCAAGGGGTTGTTTCTCATTTCTCCCTTCCAATTTGAGCATCTATAATTGCGGACACCAGCCACCCTTGCAGACCAAGGCGGACCCACTAACTTAGAGGGCCCAAGGTCATCATGTTCAAATGTGATCTGAAGGAAATCTATGTAGGGGTGTATTGAAAGGAATGAAAGCATTCTGAGAGTTTTGTTCATTATGCTTAACCACTCACATTTTTATTAGCAGTTGGCATCAAAGGAGTCTTTTTAAAGACTGGGCAACATCAAAAGAAAGAAAAACTGGAGAGAAGGCTTTGCTGAGGTGAAATTAATTGACAACATGAGGAAATGCAAGGCGTAGTGTGGACCATGCTTGCAGAAAGGTTCTCCTTGATGAAGAAAGATCTCTTAGTGGCTGGACAAATCCCCTCATCAGCACCTGGAGAGAACGTAGGGCTGGACTCAGAATGAAGTTACCACACAGATAGCATTTGCACTCAGCCAGAAGAGGTCCCCACAGGGTGGCAATGCACTTGCAGATAGTGGCAGACCTCAGAGGAGGTGTGAAGGGTGCTGCATCAGTGAAGTGTTTCCTTACAGAAGTTGGACTCGTGACTGGGTGTCAGGAAGTTGGCGAGCAGGTGCTGGTCTTGCAGAGACTTGGGGCAGTTGGTTGAAAGCAATTGCAGCCACTGCTGGATGATTTGCCTAAACCTGTCACACAGCAAGCTGGTTGGCAGGAAGGGGATTCGCGGCCACCTTGGTTGCAGGAAGTGGATCCATCACAAGTTGGTTGGCCAGAAAGCACTGTGCCACAGGAAACTCGTTTGCAAGGGTTCTTTACAAAACATGGGAGCTGGCAGTTAGCCACTGGCTGGCAGATGAGGGATATGGAAGGTGCTGGTTGGCAGTGAAGTGGCTGGCAAGGGGAGGACACACAGCATGTAGGATTGCAAGAACTGAACACAGAAGTTGATGGCTGGCAGGGAACCAATTGGCAAGTCTTGAAAATGTAGCAGATGGGTTGGTAATAAGTTGATTTGCAGAGCTGATCTTCACCATTAATGGGCTGACATGAACCTGGTTGGCGGCAAGTTGGCTGGCATGGACTAGCTGCACAGATGGTTGGTGGGCAGGAATTTTCAATACAGGAAGTTACCTCAGAGCAGGATGGCTGGCAGGACCTAGTGTCACAGCAGATCGATTGGCCACCAGCTGCCTGACATGATCCGGACACAAAGACAGGTTCTTGGCAGGAGCTTTGCTGGTCGAGGCTGGATTCACAGCAGTTTGCCTGACAACTGGTAGATTCCGAGCAGGAGGGTTGGCATGAGCTAACCAGACAAGCAGACTGACCAGTGCCAGATTCATAGCATGCTGTGCAGGAGCAAATGGGTTGGCAGACAAAACCAACGCAAGAAGTTGCTGGAAGGCAGGTAGGTTGGCAAGAAGCAGGTTCACAGCCAGTTGGGGCACTGTTGGATGGCTGACGGTTTTCTTGGCATGTGACCAATTGCCATGTTCTGCTCCGGCAGGAACTAGGCAAACAGATACCATTTCGGAAGCCACCACCATTTGAACACATGAAAGTGGGCACAGCTGGAATGGCCATGATGGTTCTGGGACAACAGCTGTCCCCCACGGCACTGCTGTTAACCTTGCTAGGAAGTTGCAAACTCAGTATACCTGAGTGTGAAAGACATCTACTATATGGGGGCTTTTATAGTCCTTCACTAGGGGTGTTGGTACAACTTAGAGCATCTTTCCTTGTTATTGTTTCTACTCATTTGCCTACAAACATCTGATTAGCAGGCTTCAGGAGCCTGGATAGATATTGTCCCCACTTTAAAAACTTGTCTGTTGAGTTGAGAGTTTTCTTTGCAGAGTTTGGATTCCTTGATGCTGTTCCTGCTCTGGGATGACCTGTCTCTTTTACAGGTTGTTCTCCAGCCTCCCTGAAGCAGGGCTTTCCCTGAACTAACCTCTCATCAGGAGGCCTCATCCCAGCCAAAGCAACCTGCTCTTCCTCGAGGAATGCCGTTCTGCACCATTTAGACAATCAGGAAATGAAGCCTTGACCTAGTTGAAAGAGGGTGATGTCTGAGATGGCAAACAGAAAATCAGGCAGTGCATCCCAAAGGCACTTCAATGTCTCCACTTCTTTCTAGAACCTTCCCATTTGGTTTTCCTGAAACTCAGTTTTATTAGTACCACTAATAATAGCAGTAGTAGTAGTAGGAATGGCTTCCATTCCATTTATAGCATACTTACTATACACCAAGTCCTTGACTGTATTTTTCATTGAATCTTGCGATGACCCTAGGTAGTAGGTGTAATACTCACTACTACAGCAAAACTAACTCAGAGGGTTTAAATCCTGAATTCCCAAAATTATGCAAGTAATAAAAGTTTGAAATAAGATCCAAACCTAGTTTGGGCTGACCCCAAAACCTCTGATCTTAATTATCTGTTAGACCTCCTGACTTTGGAGTGGAAGAGAAAGACTGTAATATAGTGATTGAAGACTGACATTTGTATAGCAGTGCACTGACTCATGGGCAGGTGGCCCAGGCCCCATGCTGGGGACCATTCATCCACTCCAGTGACTGGATTAAACTGGTATGAGTACTTACCTCTACTTATCCATACACCCAAACACAATCTTTTAATTTGGAAATTTTAATAACTGCAAGATATTTTGCCAAGAATTAAATCATATTACGGAGTTCACAACATATAAATTCTATAAATATAAAACTACATCCAAAAGTGATATAAGGACATCACTGCAAAGTAATTTTAGTGTTAAATCACCCTCTTCAAAGAGGGACTTAGGAGGCGTTGGTTGTCCTAATTCTTCCCCTCTTTCTCTGGGCTCATCCTGGCTCTGTATCATCAGACCACTTCAGCATCCCACACTGGTCCATGGTTTACACCAGAGATTCACAACAGAATAGAAAGATCATGGCCTTGGGATCCCAACGGGGCTAGTGTCATTTTCTGGCTCTGCTGCTAACTCACTCTGTGGGACGTGTCAGGTCATTACCCAAGTATTCAAAGTACTAAGAGTTTATCTATTAACCACATTGCTATTGCTCAGGTTATTTTTATTTTTATTAGCTGCCTCACAATTACTGAAAATGCTGGAAATTCTGGAAGGTACTTTTCAAAGTACCAGCTAAAGAATACCTTCTCCTTGGCACCCTCCTCCTCACCCTCATTTTAAAAGGAAGAGAAATTTTTCTGATCAGAATGATGCCTGGGAAATCCTCAGCCTTGTCATTAAAATACCTTTATTCTACCTTTGCTTTTTGTGTTATAGCACCAATCACTCCTTTTGCCATCCAACTCATCACTAATCATTTTGGCACCTTGCAAACTGCAAGGATCACTGCACTCTGTTTTATTCCTGTCTACATCCCAGAGCTCTCATCTTTCAGAAGAAATACTTTTGTTCTTACCAAATAGGTCAGTCATAATGGGAACATGAATATATTTGAGAAACCATGTCAACTTCAACCTGAAAAAGGTGTCAATGTCCTATACTCATACATACCACTTTTATTGTTTTAAAACAATCAATTTTTACATCCATTTTTCTCCGATTCTGTTCTTGCCTTTCTTCCTCCTAAAGAAACTTCTCAAGTTGTTGGTAAAGGGTACAAACTCTCAGCTATAAGATGAGTATGGTCTGAGGATCTAATATATAACATAGTCACTCTAGTTAATAATACTGTATTGCATAACTGAAACTTGCTAAGAGAACTTAAATGTTCTCACACTCCTCCCTCCCAAAAATATGAGGTGATGGATGTGTTAATTAATTAGATGGGAGGAATCTTATGGGGCATATGTATATCAAATCATCACAGTTTGCACTTCAAATATCTTACAATTTTGTCAATTATACCTCAATAAAGATGAAAAAAATGTCTCAATAGGGACGTCTTTCATTTTGCTGCGGTTCAAGGCACTAAAGGTACCTGGTGTATCACCAAGGGCTGTTGTGATCACATCAAGAAACATGATGATGCATAAAAAAACACAGACTTTGGACAGAACCGTGTGTTCTGTATGTTACATGTATTTACATGGTATGTTACTTTTGTATGTTTCTTACTCCCTGTGGCTATCCTAAATTCCGTGTTTAGCATTCCCTTGTGCATATATATAAGGTATATATTTGTGTGTATGTGTGTGCATATGTGCACATGTATGTATACTCATACATACATGTATGCATGTGTGGAAGGTGTTGTTTTTGAGCTTTATAAACATATATGTGGTCTTGAGGCTTTTTCTATCAGCTCTACTCTGGTCAGGTTCACCACTGTTTTGCATATGGCCATTGTCCAGTTGTGGGGTTTTGGGGGGGGGGGTTTAAGATTTTATTTATTTATTTGTCAGAGGAAGAGAGAGCACAAGCAGGGGGAGCGGCAGGCAGTGGGAGAAGCTGGTTCCCTGCTGGAGCCCAACGTGGGACTAGATCCCAGGACCCTGGGATCATAACCTGAGCCAAAGTCAGATGCTTAACTGACTGAGACACCCAGGTGTCCCTGTCCAGTTGTTTTCACTGCAGCATAGTATTTATTGTGTGAATATACCACAATTTTCTTGTCTCTGTTTATGGGCCCTTGGATTGTTTGTCACTCATATTCATCTTATAAAATAGAGGGAAAGAAATCTTACCTCAAAGAATTGCTATAATTTATATGAATCACTGGGACTGTGCTTGGGACAGAGATTTAAAACCCTGGCCAACTCCTCTTGACTCTATAAGGAGATAGAGATAAATCTCAATGGCCTGATGAGACAGTAACCCTGACACCAATGTGCTGGTTAAGTTCCACCTCTGAGTTCCTCCCTCTGCCACTAACCCAGTGGTTCTCAAACAGGGGCGATTTTTGCCCCTCATCCCCAGGGATGTTTGCTACTGTCTGGAGACATTGTTGATCATCACAATCAGGCAATCAGGATGCTCCTAGCATTTAGTTGGTAAAGTCCAGGGATTCTGCTTAATATCCTACAATTTGAAGGATGGTCCTCACAACAAAGAATTATTCAGCTCAAATGTCAATAACACTAAAGTTGAGAAGCCCTGGTCCACCCCCTCTTGTGCTTAGGATAGCCCAAGCTGCACCTTGAGGACTAGGGATAGCCCTTTATGCCATGCACTAAGTGACTACTTTGAAGACACTCTGTCCTTAGGATTGCAAGGGAGTATGTATGGAGTTTACACAAGGAGTGTGACTTGCAGAGACTAGGAGAACATAAAGTGCAAGGCTGTTTGCAGGGGCTGGGTGTGTAGAAAGTCTGAGAGCAAGTTGGTTGGCAGATGGCAGATGCAGAAGAACCTAGGTGGCAGCAGAGAGGTTGGCAGGAGGTAGATGGGCAGGAAATGGGCTCACAGCACAAGAAATCCAGGTTATCTTCCTTATTGTAAGTGGGACCTCCCACTTGTTTTTATCCCACTGTGAACCCCAAAACCATTGGCTTGCTCCCCAGTCTCCCTATGTCCAAGTCCATGCTCCTTCATTCAGTTCTCCACACCAAGGCCAGAGGGACATTCCAAAACCCAGTGCTCTTCATGTCACTGCCCTGCATATGGCCCCTCGATGCCTTCATGTCAGCCCTGCACCAAACTAAAATGTCTCTGTCTAACATACAAGGCCTGATAGGGCAGGTCACTGTCTACTTAGCTGACCTCAGAGCTCACCTGCCTCCAAGCACACCTCTGCCCAAGCCTCACTAATGAATGGTGTGCTCACAAGCCCCATTCATTTGTATGTTTCCTCTGCCTGGAAAATGCTTCCTTTCTGGTTTTGGACGGGTTAATTCTTATTTGTGCTGAAAGACTCATCTTCAGTATCACATTCCCCAAGAATTCTTCCTTATTTCTCCCCATGCCCTGCTGAGTTCAAACTGCCCTATGCTTGCCTCTCTCCCAGTACTTAGCACAATGCAATGAAGTAACTGTCTCTCTGCCTATCTGTCTCCCCCACCCCCATCCTGATAGTGAGCTCCCTGAGAACAAGGACTGAGACGTTAGTCTGCTCATTCCTACAGCCTAACACAGTTCCTGGCTAACAGCTGTCTAATAAAGCTTGTTGGATAGATGAATGGATAAAGCTGCTCTTGAAGACAAACCAAGTTAGCTGATGAGAATATGACATTAACAGAGCAATGAGAACAGCATGTCACTTTAACTTAGCCACTTTATTGGACAGTTAAATGTCTTTTTCTCATGGAAGAAGTCCCCAAGGAACATGAGTACACCCAGAAAGGGAGCACATGCATGAGGACAGAAAAAACTTAATGCTGGGAAAGGGACTCAAGATGATGTGGTGAAGTAGCTCTTTTCAGCTTGATGGCAGCAGCAGGCAGGAACCCAGAATGATCCCCATCTAGGTGCCCAGGGCACCTTCATTTGGACCATTAGGAGACTGACATTTCTGGTGAGTTCTTTGAAGTGTAAGAAGATGGCAAGTGATGGTGCAGAAAGATTCTAAGTAAATCATTGTGAGCTTTGGGGAGGGTACTTAAGGTTTCTCTCTAGCTGGAGGTTTTCTTTGCAGGAATCAGTGGGCTGAGGCCAGATCAGTGGTCAGCAGGCTTGGTGGCAGTAGGCGGGCTGGCTGCGGCTTTACGGGTGGTTGGGCTGGTGGGTTTGGCTTCACTGTGCTGACAGGGACTGGCATTTGAGACCTTGGCCTTGCAGGATGTTGAGTCAGTGCAATCCGGTTGGCTAGAAGTAGATTTTTTGCAATCCTGTTTACAGGAGTCAGCACAAGGCAGACGGGAGCAGATGGGACGGTAAGAGAGCGAAGTGACACAGGCCGGGCGGCGCAGGATGGAATAGCATGGGCGGTAGCAGGCAGGGCGATAGGAGATGGATGTCATATACGGCTGCCTGTAAGTGATGGGTCCAGAGCAGATTGGACGACAGATTGGGCGGTAAGAAACCGAAGGGGTGCAAGGCTGTTTGCAGGAGCTGGGTATGTAGAAAGTCCGAGAGCAAGTTGGTTGGCAGATGGCAGATGCAGAAGACCCCGGGCGGCAGCAGAGTGGTTGGCAGGAGGTAGATGGGCAGGAAACGGGCTCACGGCAGAGGGACCGGCAGCGTTTGACTATGTAGCAGGTAGGTTGCCGTGGACTGGGCACATAGATACTTGCTGAACAGGGACTGGGCTCAGAGCAGATGGGTTGGCAGATGCTGGACATGCAACAAGAGGGCTCTTGACAAGTGCTGGAGACACAAGGTGGCTCACAAGGGCTTGGAACACAGCAGACAGGGCGAAGACAGACAGGCTCACAGAGCAGAGCCACATAGGGAGCTGACTGGCAGTTGCTGGGCTCTGAGCAAGATGGCTCACAAGGACTGGGGTCAGAGCAGACAGCCTGGCAGCTATTAGCCACAGAGCAGACAGATGGACAGCAGCTAGGTGTGGGGCAGACCGGCTGACAGCAAGCAGGCTCACAGACCGCTGGTTGGCAGGAACTAGGCACAGTGCAGACAGCTGAACAGCAGCTGGGCTCACAGATGACTGGCTGGCAGCAGCTGGGTTTGCACATGATGAACTGGCAGGGAGTGGGTACACAGAGAACTGGCTGGCAGGAAGGGGCCTCACAGCACACAGGTTGGGCGCAGCTGCTCACAGAACAGGAGGGCTCACAGATGGTCGCTTCACAGCCCACAGGTTGGGCACAGCTGCTCACAGAACAGGAGGGCTCACAGATGGTCGCTTCACAGCCCACAGGTTGGGCACAGCTGCTCACAGAACAGGAGGGCTGACAGCACTGTGGGCCACAGCTAGATGATCTACACGCACCTTCGCAAGTCACCAGCTGCCATGTCTGGCTCTGGCAGGAACTAGGCAAGCAGACAGGCCCTCCACAGCTCACCTCAGTGGAGCAGAGAGAGATGCCTGGCACAGACGGACATTTCCGAGAACAGCAGTTTCCAGACATGGTGGAGGTGCCTCTGCTCCCTTGTGAGTGCTGAGAGGGGTGCTGCCTGACTGGGGCAGCTCTCTGGGGCCCTCACTTTTATACCCCCTCATCGACATGTGCTGTTTGGAGCCCCTGCATCTTTTCCTCATTGCTGTTTGAGCCAGTTTTCAGAGGAACATCTTATTATGCCAAGCTTTGTTGATCTGGAAGTTGTTTATCTACCCATAAAGAAGCTGTTTGTTTATTGACTTGCTAAATTTGGAATCCTTGGAGCAACAGGTCATCTTGGAATAAGCATCATTGCCTTCAAACTGAATGATCTGTGTTTCTGAGCGTCATGAGCAGGGGAAGAAGAAAAGAACTTATAATTTATCCATCTTCTAGTCCTCTGTACCAGGTCCTCTGGGGGACACAGGTGTGCCTACATGAATAGGACCCACTCACCCATTCCCACAGATCTCACTCTCTGGTGGGCATACATTCAAATAAACTCATTGCAATGCTATGGTAAAGTCAACAATAGACATATAGGGATTAGTAGAGGGGAGCAGTGGTGAGCTCTGTGGGAGAGGGGCTATCTGGGCTGGATTTTAAATGACTGCACTTTACAGCAATGGTCTTATTTAAAACCATCAACAATCCCCTGAGATAGGAATTCATCTCTCCCCATTATAGGTAAAGAAGAAGAAAGAAAAGGTTGGAATCAGAAAGTTTAAGTCGCTTGCTAAAGATCCCACCTAGCTTGCCCCCTAATCTAGGGCTGCCCTCCTTCCTTCTCACCATTCTGTCTAGTGTGACCTTTCTTAAGAGACTTTGTCAAACCCACATGTCATAGGCTCAGCCCACTGTGTTGTCCTCCATCCTGTTCAATGAACAGGCCCGCCCCAGACCACTGGCTCTACCTGTCCCTAGAAAGCACTTGACCTAGCCTCTCTGCTTCTCCTCCCTGTGTTCCTTCCACCCACCCACACCTCAAGCATTCAGTGGACCTCAAGAATCCCTCTTGATTTGGGTGATTTTAATAGCTCTTAAAAGAAAGACACCTCCAAGACCCAAAGGATAAAGAGGGAAGACAAGAGATCTTTTGCAAAGACATTGTGAACAAAAGCAAAGAACACAAATGCTTTCTCAAAGCATGTCAATGCTACTATTTGAGACAGACATGAGATGAGAAATGTACCCTAGGTTTCTAAACACCAAGGCCTGACATCCTTGCTCCGTAAAGGCCTGCCTCCACTATGTGCTTTCAACATCAATGCAAATGCAAGCTCTCCTTTAGAAAAGCTGAACCATTGTACCATCCATTCATCATCTCTCTCTTCATTAATTTATGCATTCCCTCAATTTCTCTTTCATTCATCCATTCAATTCAGCCATCACTGGGTTCTGTGTAAGGGATACAAAAAGAATTAGCTGCAATTCCTGTCTCAAGGAGTCCAAGTTTAGGAGAGAAACAGATACATCCATAAGCAATTATGGTACAGTATACGTACAAGTGCTATGACAGATGGATGCCCGGGGTCCTATGGAGGCACCCAGGAGAAACACCAACATGGTTTTTAGGAAATCAAGGAAGCCTTCTCAAAAGCATGATACATTTGAGGAGCAGTAAATGGTTCCATATCCAGGATGAAAGGTACAAGGGGACAGGAAGGAACAACAATGGGACTAGAAGGGTACTCAATCATGAAAAGGCCTTGTGGACCATGATAAGTAGTTAGATTTTACACTGACACCTGAGTACTTTAAACAGGGGAGTAACTTGACCATGTTTGCCTTTTGGAAAGACCTCTCTGGCTGTGGTGAAGGTATAGGAGAAGGAGGGCAAGTCTGGAGCCAGGGAGACCATTAGGAGTCTGGGGCAATTACTCAAAATCTTCATAGTGACAATCTGAACTGGGCAGTGCCTTGGGCCTGGAGCAATATGAGAGGTTGTAAAGAGGCAGAATCAATAGGGCTAGTGGTTGAAAGTGGAAGATTAGGAAAAAGAAGTGTCATCCTTGAGGTGTAGCTCTCAGACAGTTGGAAAAGAAGACTTTTGGACAACTTTGCAGAGGGCAAAGCAGAGAAGGAGCCCCCAAAATCCTGATCCGCACCTTCCCAGGTCCTCTCCATGCACTTTCTCTTCCGCAGCTAAGCCAGCAATGAAATTCACATGGAGATGGCCTTCCTCCCACAAGTCCCTTATAAACTCTCTCAGCTGAGAAATTAAACATGGCATCATCTGTTATGCTGGAATGTCATCTCAAAGAATCCTTCCCTGCTACGTGGAATAAGCAGATCTTTTAACAATCAAGCCTATTTCTACTTTATTCTTTTTTTTTTTTAAAGATTTTGTTTATTTATTTGACAGAGAGAGACACAGCGAGAGAGAGAACACAAGCAGGGGGAGTGGGAGAGGGAGAAGCAGGCTTCCCGCCGAGCAGGGAGCCCAATGAAGGGCTTGATCCCAGGACCCTGGGATCATGACCTGAGCTGAAAGCAGACACTTAATGACTGAGCCACCCAGGCACCCCTCTACTTTATTCTTATAGCTCTTATCTCCCTTAACATTATATAAGCACCATGAGGGCAAGGATTTTTGTGTATTCACTGATATATATCCAGCACCCAGAGCAATGTTTGATACATAGGCAGTTCACAATTAATATTTATTGATGAATGAATGAGGACCTCTGTGGACAACTAAGAAGGGCATCTCTTTGTCAGTAATTCAAAGAAATCACTACCCTGCTCTCACCCATCAGGAGACCATGACCATGAGCAAAGCAAGAATCAGCTACTCTGAATCACAACTACTTGATACAAACCTGTTGGTCTCTTGGCAATTTTGTCCCATTGGCATGCTCTGGCTGTGGTTTTGTCCTGGGAATTAAAGAGCTAGTTCTCAAGAGGCCAATTCCAACAAGAGCAAAAATGACCTAAATAGTAGAGTCTGAAACTAAACCAGGGCAGATTCAAATTTTGAATTCTCTCCCAAGTAAGACACTACTAATAGTGCTGGGCTTTTAAATGAAACCAAGAAATGAAAACACAATGAGCTACCACTGTGCAGCTGCTAGGAAAGCTAAAAATAAAAAGACTGACAATATCAAGTGTTAGCAAGGACACAAAGCAACTGGAACTTTCAGACATTGTTGGTGGGAATACAAAATGGTATGGCAAAACAGTTGCAAAACAGTTGGGTAGTTTTTTATAAAGTTAAACATTCCCATACTATTTATCCAGCAATCCAATACCTAGGTATTTATCCAAAATAAATGAAAACATATGTCCACACAAAAATTTATACATAAATGTTCATAGCAACTTTCTTCATAATAGCCAAAAACTGGAGACAACCCAAATTCCCATCAGTAGATGAATATTTTTTCATGTACTTTATTCATACAATGTAATATTATTTAACAAAAAGGAATGAACTATTGATATCTGAAAAAAGGATGAATATAAATAATGTTATTCTAAGTGGAAAAGAGTTCATACTGCATGATTTCATTTACAGGAGATTCTAGAAATGGCAAAATTTATACTGACATAAAGACTGATGGTTGCCTGAGGCTGGAATCAGGGGTGGCGAGGATTGCCTGCAAATGGGGCACTAGAGAATTTGAGGGATGATGGCAAGTTCTGTATCTTGATTGCTGTGGTGGTTACTTAAGTATATACAATTGTCAAATCTTATCAAACTGTACATTACAATTGTATGTACTTTATTATATATGAAGTATACCTTAATGAAGTTGGTTTATAAAAAACAAATTTTCACTTTGCATAATCCCCTCCAGTTCCATCCATGTCAATGCAAATAGTGGGTATTCATCTTTTCTGATGGCTGAGTAATATTCCATTGTATATATGAACCACATCTTCTTTATTCATTTGTCTGTTGAAGGGCATCTCAGCTCCTTCCACAGTTTGGCTATTGTGGACATTGCTGCTATGAACATTGGGGTGCATGTACCCCTTCTTTTCACTATGTCTGTATCTTTGGGGTATAGCATGGAGGACCACAGGGAAAGGGAGGGAAAACTGAATGGGAAGAAATCAGAGAGGGAGACAAACCATGAGTGACTCTGAACTCCGGGAACCACACTGAGGGTTACAGAAGGGAGAGGGGTGGGAGGATAGGGTAACCGGGTGATGGGTATTAAGGAGGGTACGTGTGGTGATGAGCACTGGGTGTTATACACAACTAATGAATCATTGAACACTACATCAAAAATTAATGATGTACTATATGCTGGCTAATTGAACATAATAATAAAAAAATAAAAAATAAAAATAAATTTTAAAAAACAATTTTTTTAAAGGCAAAAACATAAAAATAGTGTAATCCTAGTTTTATTTGTAAATGTGCTTAGAAAGGAGTCTGGAAACATCTATGTCAGTAATAAATGCTGAAGTTGAAGTTGAGAATCCAGGTGGCTGTTATTCCTTCTTCATTTTTTTCTGTATTTTTTCATATTTTTAGAGATCATTGCCATGTTTATAATCAAAAAATATATTTTTGCTTGTTTGTTGAATGAAACATTGCTTTGCAGGAATAAAAAATAACTATTGTTCTCCCAAGGCAAGAGCAAAATAAATTGTATTCCACATGTAGCTTAAGATCATGTTCAGCAAAAAGTTGAATCAACTATCTTCTGAATTTTAGCCTTCCAGCCGGACTCACACACACCTGGCTGAGGCCCCACCTAGCAGATGGACACTCACCCCTCTCATCCCTGGGACTCAAGCAGAAGAAATACAACTGGTTTCAGGACAAGAAAACCTGACCCAGAAGACGGAGACTTTGCCAAAGCATTTGGCTAGAAGAAAGAACTGGAATTCCCAGAACATCCACAGGCACTGTGTTCACAAAGTTCTGCCACACGAATCTCTTCCATTCCAAATCAAGCTTGTTTTACCAAAGCCTCTTCCCGACTTTGCCAGAAAGTTCTGACCAAACCTGGAGCCCTCCTGCAGAAACATTCTAGGGGAGCTATATTGCTGAAGGAAACCATGCCCCATGCTCAAGATTAAACCTTGGCCAGCCTCAGCATTTACTATTTACTGCATTTTAAAAATGCAGGTCCCAAGGCTGCCACCCTGGAGCTAATGGATAGGATCTCTAATGGTGAAGCCTACGAATCCGTATTTTTAAAACCTCCCCAAGTGAATCTCATGCAGCACACGGAAGCTTTAGTCTACATCTGGGGTTCTCATTCAAAACACAGATTGCCAGGCCACACCCCTGTGGATTCTAACTCTGCCTGTGTCAGGAAGGGCTCCAGAATCTCCATTTTAACTAGCCCCCAGACGTTTCTGATGCAAGGGGATTCTGGTCCACAAACCACATTTCAAAAACCCAGTTGTGGACGCCAGAGTAAATTTTCCCAGCCCAGTGCCAAGAGGGAGCTAAGGAAGAGGCAGGAGAACTAATTTGGTTATGCCAGCAAGCTCGAATTTATTAAGAAGTTAACAAAGAGAAATTTTTGCCCTCAAAAGCAGCAGAAAGCTGAGGAGGAGGGTCAGTCCCAAAGCCACCTTGAGTTAAGAGGATGCCTCACAGTGACAAGACGTTTAAGTCCATGAAAATAAAGCCATGGGGATTCACCCTGTGAGCTTCAGGGATCGCTCTGGACGGGACCCAGTTTCCATTTCTCACCAGCATCTGGCTCTTATTCTCAGGGCCTTGAAACCCCAGGGCAGGTGTTGGAGAACAAGCCCTCGCCTACAAATAACACGGAGGCAGGACGCTGTCTTGGGAGCCAGGAAGGTCCTGGAGACAAGGAGTCTCTCCACCTGCAGCAGGTGGACGCTTTGCTTGGGCCACCTCCGCGGAGGGGGCAGAGGGCTTCACTTGGTCTCGCAAACAGGCGTAGGCTGGCAGCAGACGGGGCCGCAGCACCCCGACGAGCCGCAGCAGCTGGAGCCGCAGCAGCCGCTCCCGCAGCCGGAGCCGCAGCAGCCCGAGCCGCAGCAGCTGGAGCCGCAGCAGCCTCCGCAGCCGGAGCCCCCGCAGCCGGAGCCCCCGCAGCCGCAGCAGGAGCCGCAGCAGGAGCCGCAGCAGGGGCCGCAGCAGCCGCAGCAGGCGGGCTGGCAGCAGCACACTTCACAGCAGTCTTGGTCTTGAGGGCAGCAGCTGAAGCAGTCCCCTGGGCAGCACCCCATGGTCCCGGCGGGTCAGGTGGCAGGTGAGCAGCACGGCCGGAGTTCCCCCACGTCTGACGGTGGCCTGTGGCCAACAGCTTTTATAGCCCCTCCGCGGAGGGTGTTGGCACAGGGGACAGGATGTTTCCTTTGCTATTATTTATGCCAGTTTCCATAAGAACGTTTCATTAGCTGCCTGTTTATTTTCCAGCTCTGAGTACCTCAACTCATAAAAAAGCCCCACTCGGCCCAACTGCTGTTTGTCCAGAGGGTAAAAATACATCTTGGAAAAGACCTGTCATCATGGCCAAACACGGGCCAGCCATCATTAGCCCAGGTTGGAGAGAGCCATGGGCTCTGGCTCTGGAATGGGCGCTGCCCTTGCACATCTCCTCTGGCGGCAAGTGGGCAGCCCACCCCTTTCATCACGAATGCTCATCCTGGAAAATCAGAATGGTAAAAGCTGGATGTCCCGTGCCTCCTGCGGCTCCTCCCAGGTGGCAATGGCATCCTCATGCCAGCCCACGTGAGCAAGGCAAATCATTTGTGACTGTGTGTGGTATGTGGAGTGTGCCGCACGATTGTTTGGGCTTGGTCAGTGAGCATCAGTCATGATTAATAACTGCCTTGTGAAAAGGAAAGAGACTCATCATAAAACTGCAAGAGGTGGGAGCCACGTTCTCCCTGGACCTCCTGGTGAACTGAACACTCACACTCCTAAGTGGGCGGGAACAGCAGTGTTCGGAACCCTTTCTCTGATGGAAGGAGATGGTGGGGGGTGGTGGGGAAGGAGGGGAAGAGGAGAGAAAGGAAGGAAGAAAGATAACTGAATATTCAAAACATCACATGAAAATGGGAATGTTGTGCACTTTTTTTTTAAGAGCTCCAACTTTATAGACCATCTGGCAGAATGAGGGATTAGGATAGGAGACACCCAGAGTACCATCCCAGGGGAAAAAAGTGCTTTTGGAAAGAGGCAAGAATCCACAGAGGATTCAGGTCCATGTGTAAATTCTGAGACGGGTCAAAATTCCTATCCCCGTGTTGGGTTTGGTACCTTGTCATACTCTTGGAATGGTAATGGCAACCCTGGAGACTAGGGCTTGGCTTTTGGAAGGCAGTACCCGGAGAAGGGGCTGGACTGGGAGGTGGGGATGGAAGGTGGCAGTGGGAGTGGAGATCCGAATCAGGAGACACAGCCCTTCTGTCTTAATTTGTATTTTCTTTTTAGATGGGCCTGGAGGTAAGGCAGCCTCTAAGATGGGCTGGATAGACTGGGAAGGGTGGGGGCAGATGATGGGTTGCTTGGATCCGATAGGATGCTCAGTACTTCATGGGATGTGGAAATTTAGAAATGGGAGAAAGATTCATCAGGATAAAAAGCTTTTGCACAGCAAAAGAAACAGTCAACAAAACCAAAAGACAACTGACAGAATGGGAGAAGATATTTGCAAATGACATATCAGATAAAGGCCTAGTATCCAAAATCTATAAAGAACTTATCAAACTCAACACCCAAAGAACAAAGAATCCAATCAAGAAATGGGCAGAAGACATGAACAGACATTTTTCCAAAGAAGACATCCAAATGGCCAACAGACACATGAAAAAGTGCTCAACATCACTCGGCATCAGGGAAATCCAAATCAAAACCACAATGAGATACCACCTCACACCAGTCAGAATGGCTAAAATTAACAAGTCAGGAAACGACAGATGTTGGCGGGGATGCGGAGAAAGGGGAACCCTCCTACACTGTTGGTGGGAATGCAAGCTGGTGCAGCCACTCTGGAAAACAGTATGGAGGTTCCTCAAAAAGTTGAAGATAGAGCTACCATATGATCCAGCAATTGCACTACAGGGTATTTACCCCAAAGATACAAATGTAGGGATCCGAAGGGGTACATGCACCCCGATGTTTATAGCAGCAATGTCCACAATAGCCAAACTGTGGAAAGAGCCAAGATGTCCATCGACAGATGAATGGATAAAGAAGAGGTGGTATATATATACAATGGAATATTATGCAGCCATCAAAAGGAATGAGATCTTGCCATTTGCAATGACGTGGATGGAACTGGAGGGTGTTATGCTGAGCGAAATAATCAGAGAAAGACATGTATCATATGACCTCACTGATATGAGGAATTCTTAATCTCAGGAAACAAACTGAGGGTTGCTGGAGTGGGGGGGGGGGGGGGAGGTGTGGGGTGGCTGGATGATAGACACTGGGGAGGGTATGTGCTGTGGTGAGCGCTGTGAATTGTGCAAGACTGTTGAATCACAGATCTGTACCTCTGAAACAAATAATGCAATATATGGTAAGAAAAAAAAAAAGAAGATAGCAGGAGGGGAAGAATGAAGGGGGGAAATCAGAGGGGGAGACGAACCATGAGAGACGATGGACTCTGAAAAACAAACTGAGGGTTCTAGAGGGGAGGGGGGGTGGGAAGATGGGTTAGCCAGGTGATGGGTATTAAAGAGGGCACGTTCTGCATGGAGCACTGGGTGTTATGCACAAACAATGAATCATGGAACACTACATCAAAAATTAATGATGTAATGTATGGTGATTAACATAACAATAAAAAAATTTTTTTAAAAAGATAGAAATGGGAGAAAGAGACCATGTGGTCCAGGGTCTCTAACCCTGATTTTTCATCAGAATTGTCTAAGGCAGGGGCTTTTGAAAAATGCAGAACCCCCCCAACCTGTACCCCAGTCCTGTTAAATCAGAATATGTGTTCATGGGAGCTTGAGAAACTATGTATTTTAAAGTTTCCCAGATGATGACTCAAATTCTCAAATAGATTAGGAAACACTGATATAATTTAATGCCACCATGACCATCACCCCCAAGCCCTTTTTTTCTGCAGAAGTTGATACCAAGGCCCAGAGAGGACACATTAATGATAGAGTAGATTCACAGTCCAGATGTTCTGTTTCCTGGTCCCTTGTTGCTTCCATCACTCCACATCCACAGATGGATACCTCTGGGTAAGTATAATACAGTGATATCCATGACAGACACATCCTTTTCATCCTTTTTTTTCTTAAGATTTATTTATTTATTTTAGAGAGAAAGAAAGAGAGAGTGCGGGGGAGGGGCAGAGGGAGAGGTAGAGAGAATCTCAAGCAGACTTCCACCCCGCTGAGCATGGAGCCCAACACGGGGCTCCATCTCACGACCCTGAGATCATGACCTGAGCTAAACAAGAGTCAGACACTTGACTGAGGCCCCAGGCACCCCTCATTCTTTGTAATGATAGGTGATGCATTCACATGAGAAAGGCACCGAAAGGTGTGCTTTGCAAAGTCTCTCCTCTTTCTGTGTCCACCAGTCTGTTTTCTCGCCTCTCATCCACCCTCCCCTCTGCTCCCAGTCTCACTTCACCCCTCTGAACCTGAATTTTCTCGTGTATAAAATGGTAATTATGATAATAATAGTGCTAACCTCATAGGCTGTTCTCAAGATTAAATGAGTTATATAAAGCACTTAGAACAGTGTATTGGCCGCGTCATTTGATAAACATTCGCTATTATTTATATACAAGAAGAACATACATGTATAGATATATTTTTGTTCATTACATATGATAGCAGGTGTAATAGTAGCATAATATACACACTGGTTTTAACTCTTTTTTCTCTTAATGAGGTATCTCAGAGCTCATTCCATATCAGTACATTAAAAAGTTCTTCATAGTGGTGTATTGTATTGATACTCTAATTAACCAATTCTCTATTGAAAGACATTTGTTTCGGGCGCCTGGGTGGCTCAGATGGTTAAGCGTCTGCCTTTGGCTCAGGTCATGATCCCAGGGTCCTGGGATCGAGTCCCACATCGGGCTCTCTGCTCCTTGGGAGCCTGCTTCTCCCTCTGCCTCTCTCTCTCTCTCTGTCTCTCATGAATAAATAAATAAAATCTTTAAAAAAAAAAAAAAGACATTTGTTTCTTTTTTTAATTTTTTATTGTTATGTTAATCACCATACATTACATCATTAGTTTTTGATATAGTGTCCCATGATTCATTGTTTGTGCATAACACCCAGTGCTCCATGCAGAATATGCCCTCTTTAATACCCATCACCAGGCTAACCCATTCTCCCACCCCCCTCCCCTCTAGAACCCTCAGTTTGTTTTTCAGAGTCCATCGTCTCTCATGGTTCGTCTCCCCCTCTGATTTCCCCCCTTCATTCTTCCCCTTCTGCTATCTTCTTCTTTTTTTTTTTAAAGATTTTATTTATTTGAGAGAGAGAATGAGAGAGAGAGAGCACATGAGAGGGCGGAGGGTCAGAGGGAGAAGCAGACTCCCTGCTGAGCAGGGAGCCCGATGCGGGACTCGATCCTGGGACTCCAGGATCATGACCTGAGCCGAAGGCAGTCGCTTAACCAACTGAGCCACCCAGGTGCCCCTCTTTTTTTTTTTTTCTTAACATATATTGCATTATTTGTTTCAGAGGTACAGATCTGTGATTCAACAGGAAAGACATTTGTTTCTAATATTTCCAATATCTTGCTATTATGAACTTTTAATTTTAAATATTTTGCTATTATGTAACTGTGTACTTACACATATCTTACTACATCCCTCCCATAAACTGTTGGAAGAGAAATTGCAGGGTCATTGAGTTTTTTCATTTGTAATTTTGACGGATATTGCCAAGTCACCCTTTACAAAGGCTGTAAGACTTACACTCCCATCAGCAATGTGTGAGAGGACCTCTCTCCTCAAACTTCACCAACACAATGTGTAGTCAAAGTTTGTGACCTTCCAATCTGATAGAAGAAAGACAGGATCTGACAATCATTTTAAATTGCATTTCTATTATTGTGAATGAAATTAAGCAATGTTTCATATGCTTAAATTCTATTTATGTTCCCTCTTCTCTAAATTGTCTTTTTATATCCATTGTCCATTTTTCTGTTGGGTTGTTGGTCTTTTTACTTTGCTTGATAAGAATACTTTGTGAAATAGAAAATAAAAGCTTGGTCTATATTATGATTTATAAGTATTTTTCACAGATTGTCATTAGCCTTTGATGCTGTAGTTAAGTAATAATAATAATAAAAATAATGTTTATATTATGAATTTCATACCTGCTTATTGTGGAATTTCTGGAAAATACAAAAAATTAAAAGCAAGAAAATAAAAATCATCTATAACCCCACAACAAAGATATTCTGCTAATATTCTCATTTCCCTTCTTAGCACTTTTTCTAAAGATTTGCATATAAATATTGCAGCTATACATACACATATATACATATAAGCATATATATATCAAGTACAAATTTCTAAGTCTATGTTCCAAGGCATGTTAAAAATACATATCTATTTTTCTCTAAGACTGCTTATGCCTATTTCCAACCTTCATTCCAGCTTGTGGGGGAAGAAAAGTCAGTTCTGTATGAACTCAGAAATCATTCAGAATTTCTCCCTCCCCATCCTTCATCTGGTGGAAGTGACATCTGAGTTTCCCAGTGAGCATCCACTGAAAAGCACATGGTTCTCTCTTATTCTCGACCACCAACCTCCTTCTGCTGGCACCAGCTGAGATATTTTTGTCCCTGTTCTCCACAAATTCTACATCCTTCCATCCTCCCTCCAGGAGGCCCAAGGCTCCCTTTGTCTGACCACCCACTGTCCTCTGGCATAGAAGTCTATTTTGAGTTGCATATGCTAAGCATTGACTTGGCTCATTCTCTCTGCATTTCTACAATAATAACCCTACCCTGGGGGGCAGTGACTATAGAAACACCCACTGATGCCCAAGTTGTGAGAAAAGAATAGCTGTGAAAGAAACTTCAGAATAAAGATAAGACCACTGGATACTCTAGGGTTTCATCCTGACACCTATTTTTGCAAAATTGAAATCATACTGTATAAATTGATTTGTACACCAAATATTGTGCTTCACCTGAGAAAACACTCAGGAAGATTTTGATTATTAAATATAATGAAAATCTGAGAGAAATTATATTATCAAGTTGTTGTAAACCTTCCGTATTGCTGGATATCTAAGTGTTTCGAATTTTCCAATACTAAAAGCAAAACACTGAGCCGAGCTTCTTTGATGTGAATCTTTATGCATCTTTCCGATTATCTCCCTAAAGTAAATCCCTAGAAATACAATTACTGGATCTTCAGCATGTTAATAATTTTCAGGCTATAAATAAATATTGAAAAAAATTCAAAAAAAAAATTCCCATATGCACCCATTTCACAGGTGCCTTCACCAATACCAATTAATATTCTTTCTTAAATCTCTTTGTCAAGAAATTTGGTGTGATTGGTAGTCCAGTCATGGAATCTCCTGTAGTATTTATTTGTATTGACTTCATTATTAGCACATTTATTCTGTAGGCCTCTTTTTCTTCTTCTGGGAATTATATGTAATGCCGATTTTTTTTATGCAGCTACTCATCTTTCTTACCTTATTTATAGGAGTTTATGCTAAGTATATTAACTTTCCTTTCTCACAGTTGCTGCAAAATTTGTTCCAGGGGATCATCTTTTAGTTATGTCTATGGCTTTTTTATGCACATAATTTTCTTCTTACATAGGCACACCTACTTGCATTTTCCTTTCTGCTGCTTTTGTGCTTTGAAACTTCTTCACCACTCCCAAACGAGACACCTATTAACTATTTTTTTTTTTAGTTTTTATAGTTGCATTTTTTTACACTTACTGCTGTTATCCATTGGGAATTTATTTTGGTGTGTGGCAGATGCTGCTTACGAAAACGACCTGATTTTCCTCATTGGGGCACTTGAGTACCTATTAAATGTAGGCTTAGTGTGCAAGAAAGAACAGGATGGGGAGGTGCAACATGCAGGAGTCATGAGAACTTTGGTTTCTGTTTCGGCGGCCTCTAGTGTTCATTGGGTGACATTACACATGCAGCTTCTGGTGCTTCTTGTGCAGACAAGACCAGCAGATTCTGGCTTCACCAGAAAGCAACTCAACAAAAACTTGATTTGATGTGAGAAGCTTATTATATTTATATGGCATTGATTTTAAATCATTTGTTTGATTAGCCACCTCTTGGCAAAGGGGGCACATTAGCAGCCTCTGCCATTGTGCCAGGCACTACACTAGGTACTTTATATGAGTTTTCTGGTTGATGCTTGAGATAACTATATACAATAAGCATCACGACCCTTTTATTTTGTACATGAGAAAACCGAGGCTAATGGAGATCAATTACTTTAACTAGAAGATGCAGAGCTTGGATTTAAACCCAGATCTGTACAGGCTTCTGGAGCCCGTCGCCCTTCCTCTATGTCAGGCTTTCTGGAAGGAACCACAGAAAATTGCTACACGTGTGGTCTTTGGAAATATAGCTGACAAAAGAAAGTCAGCCCTGTTTAAACCCCCTTAGAGTTTCATGGATCCTGAAAAGTCAAAATGCAACCATTTGATGCTTTCTTTTGGCTCCCACTGCAAGTGAAGACAAACCAGAGAAAGTCTTTGTTTCAGTCTCTACTGCTGCATACAGACAACCCAAATATAGTGATAGAAATCATTTTATATGTGATTAAAGCATTTTATTATGCTCATGGATTCTGTGGGCCAGGAGTTATGAAAAGGCACAGTGGGATGGCTTGTCTCTGCTCTGTGATGTCTAGAGCACCATCTGGAAGACTCAAAGCCTGCTTGGGCTTCCTCAGGGCAGCCCAGGAGAATAGGTGAAAGCTGCATTGCCTTTTGTGATCTATCCTCAGAAGCCACGTAGTGTCACTTTCTCTGCAGTCACAGACTCGCCCAGGTTCGAGGAGAGGGTCTATGTCAGTGGAAGGACTAACACAGGCATGTTGTAAAAAGAGCATGGGAATAAGATATCATTGCACAGTCCTCTTTTCATACAGTCTTTCTCTTTTTCTGGGTAATCCTTTCCCAGCCTGTGGGATGCTCGTGGCCTACAGTCATTGTCCTCTGCCTCTTTCCTCCCCTTTCTCCCCAACAACAAAACCGAGAGGTGTCTGGCATCAGCCATTTCCTCAGGTTTGTTAATAACCCTTTAACTGAACCATACCTTTCATGCTCAGTGTATTTCTTGCCTTGCCTCTCTCTCTCTCTTTCTCTCTCTCTCTCTCATTACCCATTAGCAAGAACCTAGGGGAATTATTTGAAGAAAGGAGGATAAGCCCTTTCTGCTGGCCATGAAGGCAAATTTAATGCAATACCTCTGGCTTCACTGAAGTCAGGGAAGTGTGAATACCAGAAAAGATGGTCCATGTTGAATGCACACTTGTCTCCTATTTCCAGGAAAATCTTCCCAGGCCTATATTTTATATTTGGAGCATACATGCCACCCCAAACTCCATTACCTGCCATCTTAGAACTCTCCCTCTATGTATAATCAGGGTTCTCCAGAGAAACAGAAATAATAGGATATATGTAGATAAATATAGATATAGACTGTAAGAAGAGATTTATTATAGAAATTGACTCACATGATTATGGAGGCTGGGAAGTCCCACCATCTGCCATCTGCAAGCCAGAGAAGCAAGAAAGCGGATAGTATGATCCAGTCTGAGTCAAAAGGTCTGAGAACCATGAGCACCTGTCTCCAAGGGCAGGAGAGGATGGATATCCCAGGTCAAACAAAAAGAGCAAATTCACCCTTCCTCTGCCTTTCTGTTCTCATCAGACCCTCAACTGATTGAATCATGCCTACTCACATTGGTGAGGGTAATCTTTACTCAGTCTACTGATTCAGATGTTAATCTCTTCCAGAAACAACCTCGCAGACACACCCAAAAAAATTTTTTACCAGCTATCTGGGCATCCTGTAGCCCAGTCAAGTTGACACATGCAATTAACCATCATACTTCACAACTCCCACTTTTCTTTCTACTTTTATTGTAAAATTTCTGACAAAGGATGCCACTGGAAGATATTCTTAATTAAAATCAAGGATTTGCATTTGAAAAAGGAAACTCCATTCTGAGCAGGAAAGTTTCCTGAGACAATGAATCCATAAGATCAGATAACTTAGAGAAACTTATATACCCACAGGTGATCCCTCTTCGTAACCATACACTTATCTTATTGATGCTTTTTTGGTTGAGAGCATTTCCATATTTGTGTTTGGATATGGTGCTTCCCAGTCCATCATAGAGAGGGAAATACTCATTATGTATAAATCTCATGCAGTGCTTCCAGGAGAACACCCACGGAGAAGAGTGTACATTCAACACGGACCATCTTTTCTGGTCTTCACACTTCCCTGACTTCAGTGAACCATGAGGTACTAAATTAAACACCTCAGATATTGCAGGTAAAGCTAAAGCAGTTAGATCTTTTATAAAAGGCCTTTGATTCACTTATCCCCCTTTCCCCTTATTGTAGGAGGTATGAAAATCACAAATACCTTTACACAACTACCTTATTGCAAGGAGCTAGACAATGTCATCCCATCATTCTGTGGCTGTGGGTGGCCAGGATCAAACACAAGGATGAATATCCTCCTGGTTACTCAGCCTATCCTTAGCACCAGATGTTTCCATCAAGTAAGCAACACCAAGAGTAAGACTCCAAGGTCTAATACCCAGGATTACCACAGCCATCATTGGCTGAAATAAAGAGATTAGCTCACTTTTCCACCCAGTTCTTTTGTGTTTTGCTTTATATTTTGATAGCAACAAAATCCTTAAAAAAAAAAAACAAACAAACAAACAAAAAAAAACCCAAGCATTAAAAACAACAGAGAAACTATATTATAAAACCCATGCTTCTCTACTCAGGATGTGTAGCAGTTAAAATTTTTTCGTATTTGCTGTGTGTTTAAAAATCAAGTAAATATTGGGCACCCTGGGTGGCTCTGTCAGTTAAGCGTCCGCCTTCGGCTCAGGTCATGATCTCAGGGTCCTGGGATCGAACCCCACATCGGGCTCCCTGCTAAGCAAGGAGTCTGCTTTTCCCTCTGCCCCTCCCCCGACTCATGCGCGCGCTCTCTCTCTCTCACTCACTCTCTCTCAAATAAATAAAATCTTTTTTAAAAAATCAAGTAAATATAACATGAAAAATTACATAGAGAACTTTGACTTTTATAGCCATGCACGTTCCAATCTCTTTTTCCCAGACACAAACACAATCATGAATTTCATAAGTACATCCTGTTAACGTTTTGTGCTTTTATAAATGCCTATACAAGTCCAAGATATTTTTAAATATAGGAGTAAACATTAACTAGTATTTTTTAATCCTCTTATTTAATTGGATACGTGATTGGTATGAATCTGAAAGAACTGGTTGGTTCAACCAAGAGATTCACTTTTTCACCAGGTCTTCATTTATTGTTAGTCACAGCTTGATGAGAGAAAGAAAGAAAAAAAGATTCTTTAAACACACCCTGATTCTCAATTAATGTCCCAAACTTTCTAGAATATATACCTCATTTTGTCTCCTTTGACCAGCTTTACATCTAAGCAAGAGATACCCAGCCCCTCTGTAGCGAGAAGAGCCGCAGAGGTAAGATCAAAGCTTTCAAATCTTGGCTTGGTTACTGGGCAATCCTGTGACATGGGCACGACGGTCACCTTTGGAGTCTCCTCTTAAGCACTTCCAAAACAGAAATGGGCAACACTTGGCATGAATTCCACCTTTGTGTGGTTGAAACACTTTAGCTCTTAATTTCTGTTTCAGGCTGGGCTTAATTCAAAAGTTGCACTCTATGCCCCTGTTCTTGTCACCAACACTCTTTCGCAGCGAACGTCCTGTCCAATCCTGTGAGTGTCATGGTTGTTAATGTAGAGACGACACACTGCCTTCAAAGCACAGCATGCTAGAGTTAAGAGAAAGGGGAATTACTCCCTTCTCATTAGAAACTGCCAATTACGTGCCTACATGCTTCCTGGTCTCGTAGTCACCCAAAGGCTTCTCCTCCCAATGAGTGAAAAGCATTTTTTGCTGTGTGGCATTCCTCAAGCACCCTCTCTGTGCTTCATTCCTTCATCTGCCCTAAATGGGTTATTAATTTCAGGCAGGCAATTATTGTTCATTGCACATTATAACCCCCTATCTCTTCCAGCCCCTGCACAAGTTCCTTTTAGAGGGTAGCTTTATGTGGGTGGCGCTGAGGAGACAAAGGAGTGCTGAATCACTCACAGAAGGAATTATCAAGAAGCCCAAGAAGCATCCTGAAAACACCTGGGAGGACATAATAGATCACGTGCTTCCTAAGTGTCTGCCATAAAAGGCACATGAAGATCAGTTAAGAAATGTGAAAATTCTTCAATGTTATTTAAACTACCTGGCTTGAGGATCAATCGAGTAGGGACAGTGACCCGGATGGAGTCCGGGGGCCAGGCTCTGAGCAGGCTGCGTAGTTGTCCCAAGGCTGCCACGTGCAGTGGTGACAGGCAAAAGAACGCCAGTGGTGGGGTCCCCTAGAAGTTAAGAGCAGCGTCTGTGCCGCTTGCCCAACCAGGCACCCATGGAATGTGTCTGGCCAGAAGGGGGCCTTTCTCTAATTCACCAAAGGCACTTTTATCTTCCTGTTGAAAATTCTGATCGCTATCACCTGCAAAAATGCCACTAGCTTACTAGGCTCGACTATTTGCCTTCCTCCTAATGCGACACATGCCACGCACACATGCATATGCACACGCACACGTCTGGATTCATTTAACTCTGATTCTCAGGCCTCAAGCTCAGATTCCTCGGCCTCTTGCCCACATCCAGCCAGTTTTCGGAGTCCTCCAGCCCGCATCCAGCCCTCAACTTGAGGGAACTTGAAACCAGGTACCTAACCTGGGTGCCAAAGGACTTGAATTGGCAAAACCTTTGAATCTCAAGGATGTGGAGCCCCTGTCCTGGTCAGTAGGAAAGGGAGTCAGAGCACAAGGATATGATTCCTCAGGGTCCTTAAGGATGTGAATAGAAACAACGTTTACTGAGCATTTACTATGTATTGGCCATTGAGTCAAGCACCTTTACCAACATAATCTCATTCCATCCTTTTTTTTAAGATTTTATTTATTTATTTGAGATAGAGAGAAAGTGAGAGAGAGAGAGAGAAAGAGCATGAGCTGGGGGATAGAGGGAGAGGGAGAAGCAGGCTTCCCACAGAGCAGGAAGCCCAATATGGGGCTCCATCCCAGGACCCTGGAATCATGACCTGAGCCAAAGGCAGATGCTTAACTGACTGAGCCACCCAGGTGCCCCATCATTCCATCCTTATTTGAAAGCTACAAAGTGGTCATTATTCTCCCCATTTACAGATTAAGAAACTGAGGCTCAGACAGGCCACATAACACACTGAGGGCTAAGATTCAAGTAGAGGTTACAATTCAGATTGAAAACTAGAGCACTCCTTTTCAAATCCAAGATTTTTCTGGGGCTTGCTTTATATTCTTTCTCTTTTCATCTTGTAACCATTTTTAAAATCTTACACACACACACACACACACACACACACACACTCCAGTGTGTCACTCTCCAAGCTTTAGCTCGTCAGGGCCACCACGAACTTCTTTTGTGCTGCCACATGAAGTCACGTCATGCAGACACCCACATTTCCCTGCCATGCTGAGCACATGTTTTAATTTCTTATAAATCTGTCTTTGACCCAGAGGCTGTAAATTTTCCCTGGTCTTCCTTAAATTCCTGACCGGTGCTTGTCCCTGTACATGAAAAAGTGAGAGAGAGAACACTAGCCTACACACCTGCTGTGGGCTCAGATAAGGGCCTGGCCAGGCCACAGCCAACCTGCCCGCGTGAGGGTGTCAGCACAAGTTTTGCAATAACAAGAGACATGCCACATCATGATCATATCTTCTTACAGTTTTAACAATTCTTGAAACTCTTGGCACTTCTTGCCTGATTTTCCTGTTTTGATGAGGAATGTGAGCAATTGATAGATATCAGTGATTCTTCTTTGAAGCAAAACAGAACAGAACAAAGCATTTGACTGTAACTGTCACCCACGAGCCCCAGCTTTAAATGTTATTTCACACTTAACCACCAAAGTGCTCCCGGGTGTTTTCAGGATGCTTCTTGGGCCTCTTGATAATTCCTTCTGTGAGTGATTCAGCACTCCTTTTTCTCCTTAGAGACACTCACATAAAGCTACCCTCTAAAAGGAGCTTGCACAGGGGCTGGAAAAGATGAGGGTTGCAACGTGCATCCAGGAGGAGAAGGGGATGGAATGGCCATGCAGGTCCACGTCCCTTTCATTGTTCCCCCAAGGCCTCCTATCACACTCCATTCCCTGTGGTTCCTCCTCTCAAGTCAACCCCATGCTATACTGGGGCCTGGAATTCCATGGGTCAGCAAGGAAGAGGGGGACCCGGAATAATGGAAGAGATTAATCCCCTTTCCAGAACAGAAAGCTGGTCCCGTACTACCCAGCAGAGCTTTTGGTGGAGCTCCCCAAGCTGGGAAAACAGGAGCCTGGGTTACATCCACCAAAGGCAGGAACAAAAGGACCTTGCAGGAGGCTGAGTGGGATGTTCCACTGGGAACAGACAATCTCAAAATTAGACTCTAAGAGCTCAGGAATCAGTATTCAAGGTCAAAGTGTCAATGGTAATAATACTAAGGCCTACGTGTGGCATTTACGAAGTGCTTCCATACACAGAGACCATCACAACCCCATGAGGTTGGTGGCCCAGGCCTTCTCTCAGGGAAAGAGTCTGGAAGTTGGAGAAGTTGACAGCTTGTCCAAAATAAGGACCCAAAGATTCTGCCTCCAAAACAACCCATAATTCTTCTACTGTAACTGTCATGCAGCAGGTCACACTGTCATTAGCAGGTGAGACCCACTGCCCAGCCCCATCGTTGCTTACTTCACACTGAGGGCAGAGCAGGGTTAGGTGGCAGTCCCTGGGTTCTGATGCCCTTGTTTCCTTGCTATGGGATCACTGTTTCCTGGGAAGGCCTGGCTCTGGAACTGTTGACCTCAGCAATGAAGGACTGGGGCCCAATGGGAGGAGAAAGCAATCCTAAACCCAAGAGAGCCCAGAGTTGACTGGAATTCTTAGTAAGAGCTCTCCCTCTTTTTCTTTCCCTGCCTCTATGTTGCTGCTGAAAGACAATTAAAAAAAAAAAAAAAACTATAAAAAAAAAGAGAGAGTTCCAGACCCATTTCTCTTCTTATTCTAAGCAAGCAGCACTCATTATTAATGATAATGTGACTTTCTACATTACTTTAATTGAGATCTGTATTGTAACCATGTTAATTGTTTTTAAAGTTAGTAGTTAATAAAACTATTGTCTACTGACTCTTCTCTGGCAAAGTCTAATAAAGACTGGGGTCCTCTACTGAAAAGGGGCACAGACTCTCAGATCTGTGGGAATGTCTATTCTCTGTCTGTAGGAGTCTGCTTCCTGGGGACGAGGACCCTATGACCAGAGCCTTTCAGAGATGTGGCTCTACTCTGCAAGTCAGCCCTAAAACAGGGGAGATGCTGGCCTAGAGACCCCGGGCTGGGAAGACGGCTGAGCAAGTGTTGAGACCCTGTCTCCTCAGGTGTCCTCAGGTAGCCTCAGGTATCCACACCCTGAATCAAGGCTTTTGGTATTTTCCCCTGGAACTTGCTGCCACACATAAGTATATGGTCTGTGAGTTTGAGATAAAAGTCCTATTCCCATTCAACCTCTTGCCTTTTTCATAGGTTGGTTTTCGAATCTCTACAGGAGTTCTTGTTCCTGATATCTCTCCATTCCAACCACTGATTTGGTAAAGTGGGAATCAGAAAAGGAAAACAAGAGTCAGTCTCTTTTATGGGCTGGGCCTTGGGTTCCCTCACTTGGTTGTTGTTTGTGTTTTTTTTTAATATTGGTAAGTGTGGACACCACTGAATACGATCATATGACGAAAAGATGATTCCCAACTGCATACAAATAAAAACAGATTTGGTGGGTTGTGGGGGGCACCTGGGTGGCTCAGTCAATTAAGTTTCTGACTCTTGGTTTCAGCTCAGGTCATGATCTCAGGGTCGTGAGATCAAGCACCACACTGGGCTCCATGCTGGGCATGGAACCTGCTCGAGATTCCCTCTCCCTCTGCCCCTCCCCCCCCAAAAAAATAACGGATGGAACCAAAGCTCCAGAGCTCACTGAAATACAGAATAAACCAGCCACGGTCCTCCGCCATCTGAAGGGCACTGACACCTCAGGCACAACTTGGCATAGAGCTCCAGCCCACGTCACAGGGCTAAGGAGCAGTCCCAGGGTTCTGGAGTGTGGAGGAGGGGACAGAAAGAGGAAGGTGAATCCAAGGCCCCTGCCCCCATCCAGCCTAGCAGACCCTGCCACTCTTCATGGCCACTAAATCCTCCACCTTCTGCTGTGCTTTCCTGTTTTCTACCTACATATTGTGTGTGTGTGTCTAAATATATAATAGATTAATTAATATATCATTTGTTATGTATCTAATTATATTAAATATATCAAATGTAATGTATATTAATATGTAATTGTATAATATATAATATGTATGTACATGGTGTGTGTATACATGTATATAAGATAGATTTATATTACCTTAGTGCAATTTTCTCTTCAATTTTACCCCAGATATTAGCTGGATTTCCTTTTTCTTCTCAGAGATACAGACTTGGATTCCACCACTTGCATAGCTTTTGAAGGTCTGAAGACCTCCCAAGAATTTTTCTTTTTTTTTTTTTTTCTCCCAAGAATTTTTCTAATACCCAGGCACACTTTTTAAAAACATCTGCCTTGGGGCTGTTGATTCCGACGTGGGTGGACCGTGAGGTCGTGAGTGGCTGGGCACGCAGGTCCCGCGAGGAAGGAGCTAGTCCAAAATGGCTACCCTGATCTTTGTTGATAAAGAAAATGGAGAACCAGGCACCCGTGTGGCTCCCAAGGACGGGCTGAAGCCGGGGTCTAGGCCTCCAGTCAAAGCTTTAGATGGGAGATCTCAGGTTTCAACACCACGTGTAGGCAAAATGTTTGATGCTCAAGCAGCCTTACCTAAAGTTGCCAGAAAGGCTTTGGGAACTGTCAACAGAGCCACAGAAAACTCAGTAAAGACTAATGGATCTCTCAAACAGAAGCAGCCAAACTTCTCTGCCAAAAAGGTGACTGAGAAGACTATCAAAGCAAAAAGCTCTGTTCCTGCCTCAGATGACACCTATCCAGAAATAGAAAAATTCTTTCCCTTCAATCCTTTAGATTTTGAGAGTTTTGACCTGCCTGAAGAGCACCAGATTGCACGCCTCCCCTTGAGTGGAGTGCCTCTCATGATCCTCGATGAGGAGAGGGAACTCGAGAAGCTGTTGCACCTGGGCCCCCCTTCACCTCTGAAGCCCTCTCCACCATGGGAGTCGAATCTGTTGCAGTCTCCAAGCATTCTGTCGACCCTGGATGTTGAATTGCCACCTGTTTGCTATGACTTAGATATTTAAATTTCTTAGCACTCAGTAGTTTGTGTGTATGTTTTGTATTAATAAAGCAATTCTTTAACAGACTCTTAAAAAAAAAAATCTGCCTTGGAATCATGACACACAAACAAAAAATGCAAGTGTCTTCAGCATCCAGCACAATGAATCTCCACCTCCTACATTTCCATACAGTGTGCAAACAGTTTCTGCTTAGGATCCAGAAGCATCCCTCCTGCTCCCTTCTAGCACTGCCCAAGATCTCCTCTCCTGTGTGCACCCGGAGGGTAGCCACTCTGTGACTCCTAACAGCCCTGCTTACTTCTGCTGGGCACACTCTTGTGTGCTTCTGTGTATTTACTCAATTCATCCTCCCAGTCATCCTGTGAAAACACACTATTATTGTCATCCTACTGAAGATGAGGAAACAGGGGAGCATGGTATTTATGTTATTTACAAGGACATCGCTCTTGAAGAGTAGAGCTGGGATCCAACCCACAGACTCTGGTTCCATAGTCACTTTCTTCAACTGAATATTGTGGCCACTGATCAACAGTCCAAACCAATGGAGTTGGATGTGTCAAAGAATAACCATTTGCCTCTACATAGCACCTTGCAGATGGTTTTCCACTTGCTCTAAGAGTTTGCATTTTCTAAATTGCATCTGGGAGCCCTGTGAGGAGGAATGAAGCTTGGAGAAGGGGAGGGACTTGCCCAAGGGCCAGAGCTGGTAAGCAGCAGAGTCAGATTTGAGTACAGCATAGACTAGGAACTATTACTGATTTCTCCTTGTCACAAAGGACAGGAGAAACCTGAGGCCAGGAGGGTCACATGAGCAGCAGTCCTCCCTCCAAGCAGGTGGTGCTGAGCTTAAGTGAAGTCCCAGCCTTTCCATGTCTCTCAGACTCCTTGCACTCTTACTGAGGACAAAACATTTGCCCGGGACCCAGACAGCCTCTGTAGGGACAGGAGACAATTAGGGGGAAGAATGAGGCCCAGGTGAGCAGGGCAGAGGTTCTCTGTGAATCCAGGACTCCAATGGGGTGACTTGTAGGCACTTGCTCTGTCCTGACAGCCCAGAACAACCTTAGGAGAGGGGACCGTGTTCTCCACTCAGTGCTTCAGACACCCAATTTCACACAGTGTAAATATCTCAGGTGAATTTATATGTCAAAAAAAAATGTGCATGTGTAAATATCATGCTGTTCCCTCACTGTGAAAAGGAAGGGTCTTTTTGATGGAAACAAAATGGTTTTATTCCCAACTCTTCAATCACATATGAGGCATTCCAAAGAATTTCCACCTACAACTTTACGTCAGGTTGAAAGGACATATCTCAGTCTGTGCAGAGTGCAAGTAGTTTGGGAGGTTCAGGGCTCACTAATTTGCGGGGTTTTGCAATATTTCATCTTATACTCCTATCAGAAGAAATGTTGAGCACACACCTGCAATGTGTTTACTTATCTTTATGCACTATTGTTATGCATTTTGTAATATGTATATATACAACTGTAAAATATTATGTGTGTTATAAAACATACACTCTATGCTACTAATAAAAATTTTTAGGAATAAGTAATCTATAAAACTTTTTCAATTATATTTGCTGTTATTATTAAATAGGCATAAACACTTGCCCTCCCAAAAATATCATGATTAAATGATATGAAAGGTAATACCAACATTAATAACACTTTGGTGAGAGGAATGTGATTGAAAATAAGTCTTTTCTGACATTATGGTTTGATCATTTATAATATAGTGACTTGATAGTCTGGACCTGAGAACAATGTATTTTTGCATATTTTAATAGTTATTATGAAATTTGTAGGCACAAACATCATCATTACTTGATTTGGATGGTGATAAAGAAAACCTCTCCAATATACAAAGATAGAAGTTGAGGAAGATAGTTGTTGGCTACTTTTTCCAGTTCTTGCTAGGGTACAGTATTTTCATGTTGCTGAGAGGTATGGCCTTACTCTCAAGATTCACTTGCTCCTGATGAGGTCCCATTCTGTGGTTCTTTCGTATGTTCCCTCCAAAGAGCTAGACAGAAAATGTTTTGTAGATCCTGTCATGTGGATTTGCCCTTTCTTCTGCCACCAACTTCTCCCCACACAAGAAATCCACATCAACAGGGGGTGATGTCTGGTGGAGACTTTCCCTTTGAAGGAAATCACATGACCCCTTCATCTGATGGAAGAACACCACTTATTTTTTATTGATACAAGACACCCAATTTGGGAATTAATGAAGGACAATGATCATGTTTGTGCCAGAATAAGGGTTTATTAGGAAGTTAACAAGGGACCCTGACTGCATCTCCAAAGACCAAAAGAGTGACGAGGAAGATTTTCTCCCAACAGCTTTATAACCTGCCTATCAGCTCCATCATCCATTACTTTCATGTGATTATTTTGAAATCACATTTAGATAAGTAATTGTTCAAGCATAACATGTTACACAAGTGTGTCATTGTGATAATAGATATTGCAATAGATAATAGATAGATAATAGATAATAGATATTGTAACACATGGGTTGCACAAGGATTGGAGACACAAGGCCCAATGGGCTTGTCACATGCATTGGTTGTAGCACACGGGTTGCAGGGGAGCCGGCAGACAGAAGACCACATTGTGATAATAGATAATAGATCTACCGCTGTAGATTTCTCTATATGTTCAGAAGACAGAAGGAGCTGGTAAGGAGGCTGTGCAGTCTAAAGGACCAAGCCAGGGAATTCAGTGAAAGGCCAAGTTGACACTTAAAAGCTGGTGCTGATAGAAATTCTTCCTTTGTCCAAAGCGTGGTCACCATAGGAGATGCTTGTATGAAATAGAGTTGAGATGTGACTTTGGAACCCTTCTCCTCCTCCTGGCACCGGGGCCTCTAGCGAACAAAGGTGTTGCAAGGTCCGCACCGAGCACGTTGGGCACAAGGATTGGAGACACAAGGCCCAATGGGCTTGTCACATGCATTGGTTGTAGCACATGGGTTGCAGGGGAGCCTGCAGACAGAAGACCATGAGGGCCAGTTAGGGGGAAATGAGCTGAAGAGATAGGAAAATACTAAATGCACTTTGTATAAGAATATAGCACTTCCTTAGACTGCCTTCAACCAAAAGCTTGAAATTATCGATTTGTTTCCATCAAGATGACTTTTCACTCCCACAGCAACCTCATGCACCCCCAAGGGAAATAGTACTAGCTTTCCACTCACTTGCAGTCCTCGCTCTCCAGTAGGCCCCGGTACGTGTTGATCTCACACTCCAGCCGGGCCTTGACGTCCAACAGCACCTGGTACTCCTGGTTCTGCCGCTCCAGGTCACACCTGATCTCAGCCAGCTGGGACTCCACGTTGCTGATCATGCACTGCACCTGGCCCAGCTGGGAGCTGTAGCGGGCCTCGGTCTCCGTCAGCGTGTTCTCCAGGGAGTCCCTCTGTGCAGGGAAGATAAAGAATGTCACAGAGCCACTCCTCAGGGAGCTTCTCCCTGGGGTTCCAGAGAAGTCCCAGGCTTCATGAGGTCACGAGAGTGTGGACAGTACCCTGAACAACACCCACCAGGTTGTGCTGGGCCTGCAGCTCAATCTCCAGGGCGTTGACCGTGCGTCTCAGCTCGATGATCTCCGCCTGGCAGGACTGCAGCTGCTCCGAGCTGGACACCACTTGCTTGTTCAGCTCCTCGGTCTGAAACAGCACAGGGGAGAAGACAGGGTCAGACCCTGCCTCAAGGGCCCCGAGGGGCCAAGTGTCCCGAGTGGCCATGTGCTGAGATGCCCACCTGGGTGGTGAACCATTCCTCCACGTCCCTGCGGTTGGTCTCCACCAGGGCCTCATACTGACTCCTGGTCTCGTTGAGCACACGGTTCAGGTCCACAGTGGGGGCTGCATCTACCTCCACGTTGAGGCGGTCTCCAATCTGGCAGCGCAGGGTGTTGACTTCCTGAGGGAGGAAGGGGAAGATGGAAAGTATCACAGAGGGTTCTGATGCTCTCTTCTAAGAGAGCACAGGTCAGCTTGTGATCATTAAGCTTTCAGCAGCTCTGTTCCATCAGATCTTCTCATAACTGGGTTCTATAATCAGTGACTAACCTGTGTATTCCACTTTGCAAAGTGCTTTCATGCCCATGACTGCTTTCTGCCCCTGTATTTGGGGTGCTACCCCTCATTTAGAGCAGCGATTCAGCCTCCAAGCTGAGCTGTGATAGACCACAATGTAAACTGTGGGCCCCAAGCACCCAGTTCAGTGTTTTTGCTCATACACCACAGAGCCTCTTAGGTTTGATTCTTAACCATGGCTAATAAAAGGGTTAGAGTCTGGCTGAAGAGGAAATAAAGAGTGCTTACTTCAAAATCTGCCATCTGGAACAGAATAGGTCTAACTGGTGATTTGTCAATTCTATCAACCTAGATTTTGCTGAAGGAAGTAAGTATCTGTTCATTTCCCTGCTACTCTCTTCACAGAGCCAGTACAGCTTGGTACTTGGACTTAGGTAGATATCAGGCTTGAATTGAGGGCCATCTCTACCACTTACTATATGGCTTCTAGAAGCTTCTAGAAACCTTAAGTTCTCATCTGTAAAATGAGAACCACCTCTGGAGTTCTAAAGCAGTTAGCACAATGTTGGGCACACAATAAGCTCTTGATTAATATTAGCTATCACCTTTTACATTGTTCTGGTATTTAAGGTTTGCACAAAATGTCCATCTTCTTTATGAACTGACCAAGCAGTGACAGTGAGCATTTTGCTCAACATTTCCTCCAGGCCACACTGAATAGCAGAGAAAGCTCTGGAGGAGAAGGAGGAGAGTTGGTTTTGTTTCCAGCTGAGCCCTCTCTGCTGGGTGGCTGTCCTGGCCTCTCCAGTTGCTAAATGGGGAATCAGGATACAAGATGTCTGCAGCCCGTGTGCTCTGACCTGGGAGTGGAAGAGGCTGTGGGCACTGCCTGGTTGCTGGCCTTTCCTCGCTCCTGGGCTTGCCAACTTGTTTACTCTCATTCCTGCCTCTGGCAGAAACCTAATCTCATACCACAGGTTTTAGATTGCTCATTCCCTACAAATCCCTTTTTGTTCAGAGGACAGATCCCTCGGCTAGTTGAAACTCTCCCACACCCCGTGGCAGTTGGAAACAGGCCTTGGCGAGTTCGAGCCTGTTGCTCTTTGGGGAACTTCACCTGCTCGTGGTTCTGCTTGAGGCACAGAAGCTCCTCCTTCAGGGACTCCACCTGGGCCTCCAGGTCGGCCTTGCACAGGGTCAGCTCGTCCAGGATCCGGCGCAGGCCATTGATGTCCGATTCCACCAGCTGCCGCAAGCCCAGCTCCGTCTCATACCTGTGGTACAGGGGCATCAGGGACCACCAGACAGGAACAGGCCTGGCCCTGACTCTGGTGTGGTTTGGTTTGTCACACAACAGGAAATTAGGGCTTGTGATTTCTACAGCCTTCTCTTTCATTTAGATTTTTAACACTGAGCAGTAGTTCCTAGAGGAAAATGCACTGGTAATTATTTTTTGATAAATAAGGAGCCAGTAGATTTAGGGAACAAAAGTCCATAAACTGTGAGATTTCCAATTAATACACTTCTCACATTCACCTGATTGCATTCTGTGCATAGTAAAGCATGGGGGAGGCATGACTTCTACACTAGATTGGGGGATGTCACCTTACAGAGAAGCAGGAGAGGGGGTCTGAATCTGGAGAAGAGATCTCTGAGCTCTGCTGAGCAGTGGCTCTGTGGATCCTGGGGAAAACATCTAGGGAAAAGCTTTGCCGATGTTTGTCAGTGTTGAGGACAGGCTAAAGGGAAAGAGAGAAGAGAGAGGACACCCCGCTTGCCCACTCACTTGGTCCTGAAGTCATCTGAGGCCAGCTTGGCATTGTCAATCTGCACCACCAGCCTGGCATTCTCTGCCTTGCTGCACAAGATCTAGAAGACCCAAAACAATCTAGAATGAGCTTGGTTATTTTTAACCAACAGCAATTCCTACTAATTCACTTACCTGGAAGGAATGGAACGAGAAATCACAGTGGATCTTATATAAGATTATTAAAAGCTGTCCATGTGCCATAGGTGCTCAATAAATATTTGAAAAAATCAAATTTGAAAAAAGAATACTGAAATGTGTGAGCAAAAGCATCAGTAGATAAGTAATCTTTTCCTTTCCTAATAAACAATACTGAGAGGCTGATAATAGTAACTAATATTTATTTTTAAAAACCTGCTATAGCTCCGCACTGAGCATAGAGCCAGCTTAAGATTCTCTCTCTCCCACTCCCTCTGCTTCCCTCCACCCTGGCTCGCATGTCCTCACTCTCTCTCCCTAAAAACAAAACCAAACTACCATAAATCTGGTATAGTTCTAGGAGCTGAAGATACAAAAATGAGTAAACGCTAGATCCTGCCCTCAAGAAACTTCCAGTCCATTGGGGAAGATAAATATGTAACTAGCTGTTGGAGGGGCTAGGTCAGGGAAGCAGCCATACCTTCCCCGCCATCCTGGATGGCTTGGCATCACTTCCTCCTAGCTGGTTTCTACTCTCCCTGATTTTAGCCAACCATTTTATGCCCTTGCTAGACACTGAACACCAGGAGAAGTCCAGAGGCATCCAGGTCAGGAAAATAATCAGGATAATTAGGTACCCAGAAGAAGACAGCAACAAGAAGTCAGAGTAGTCAAAAGTCCAGATGAGGGAGAGAGAAAATAGTCCAATTTTCACAAAAGGTTCTGCATCCTCAACTTCCTTCTTGGGCTCAGGCCTTTTCTCTTACCTCAGGGTAGTAAATCCGGAGCTTGGCAATGCATGGAAGCATTTGGAGGCAGCTTTTAATTACAGCTTATTTATGCAAAGTGCTACTACCTCCACATTAGACCAGCACTATGCAAATCTTCAGGCCTAACAGTCCTGAGCCTCACATAAAATGGGCACTCAAGAAAAAAAATGGGAAAGCCAGACTTTAGCTGAGAATTCGTACTGTTTTTTAATCAGATCTCAGATTCCCTCCCTACAACTTCCTGCTGGAGGCAGCGTGGTGGCCACCCCCTCACCTTCTGCTGGAGCTCCTCGATGGTCCGGAAGTAGGACTGGTAGCTGGGACACACAAAGGGCACCTGCTGCTGGCACCACTCCCGGATGTGGCTCTCCAACTCCGCGTTCTCCCGCTCCAGCTGGCGCACCTTCTCCAGGTAGCTGGCCAGGCGGTCGTTCAGGAACTGCATGGTCTCCTTCTCGCTGCCATTGAAGGAGCCCTCGCAGAACCAGCCACAGTTGCCCACGTTGGCGGGGATGTTGCAGGCCCCGGGCAGGGTGCAGGTRTGGCAGCTGGGGGGCACGCAGGGCCGGGAGGAGCAGGTGGAGCGGCAGCTCATGTTGGGCAGGGAGCAGTTGTAAAGCATGGTGCTGGAGGGAGCAAGGCACCCGGCTGAACACAGAGTCTAAGTTCTCTAAGCCACAGAGCTGTGGGTCTCCTTCCCCTGGGGAGCATTTATACCCCCTCCACAGAGGGTGTGGACATGGAAGGCAGTCCTTTTTTTCTTACTCATTTGGTGATTGTCAAAAGCCCTTCCCCCTTGATTTGTTATGTTTCCCCAGAAGAGTCCCTCACCTCATAAAAGACTTTACTCGGGCTTCTCGCTAAGTCAGGACTCCTCTTCCATGCTGTGCATCAATGAAGTAAGAGCTTCATGGAGTGGCTTCAAAGAGCTGGACTCATGAACGCCCTGGCCTTCATTAGTGGGGCGTGGCAGGTCCAGGGACACTGTTGCTGCTTTGCCTCCTGGCTTGATGGCCCTGACTCCTTGGCAATCCCTGGCTCTTCTTGCTAAGATGGGAAAGCACAGCTCTTGCCTATGTATCTTTTGCTAGGTCAAATTGCCAAATGTCAAATTCATGGTTCTCAGAAAGAGGAATAAATCCCTTCCAGAACAGTTAAAACAGCTTGGTTCCCAGTGGCCCTGTTTTTTGTTGTGGCAGACATCATATCCATGATCATGTAAATCAACCAAATAACAGATATGCACCAGGATAACAGTATGTACAGGGCATTGTATGAAATGGAAGGTAGGACTAGGGCTGTGGTCAGAAGGAGCTCACCCTTGTTGAGCCCCTGCACAGGCTCCTCCTTGTACTTGACACTTCTTACTTTCTCACTCACACCTCACCATGACCCTTCAAGGTACTATTTTACCGATGGGTAAATGGAGGCATAGAAAGTAGGGAGTGATATATTGTGAAGCCAGGATTCCAAAATATATCTCTTCTTTCCATCACCCCATGCTGCTTAAATACAAATGAGCCATCTCCTTCCCTAACTTCCTCAGACAGATCATTTCTTCCTCCTCTGTGGGCTCTCATCTCACCTTGAGCATGGCAATGCCCAGCTTCTGTGCTCATCTATCTCTGTATCTGAGTTCCCTGAAGGCAGGAACAGGGTCTAATTCTCTGAATCTTCAGCTCTAAGTGCATGGTGCTCAGTAGACACACAATGGTGTGTGTTGAGTGGATGAAGGAAGGAACATGGGATAATAATCTAAGGCAGGAGATGGTAAGTGATAAGTGTATGGTTGAGGTAATGGGACAAGAGGACACTGCCAGGACAGGAAGTTCACAGGTATAGATATGTGCTGGGGCGCAAGGCTTCTGAGACACAGAAGAGGAACATGGGCCCTGCAGGTGAAAGAATGGTGTGCACACACAGCGAGCAGGAGAGTCCAAGTTCTGGTCAGTGAGGATGGTGGTTAGGAGGGGAGAGGGATTAAGGGAGGTGGTAGAAAAGAAAGTGGTATGGGGAGTCAAGGTCATATGGTAGAAGTTCTCTATGGCAAACCTAAGGAGCTTAGACTTTCCTGGAGGGAGAAGATTTAGGAAATGTTTAGCAAACATTTATCTGTTTTAGCAAAATGAAGGTAAGGCTAGAGACAGAGGGACCAGCAAGGAGGTGATCACAGTAGTCCAGGCCAGCAGTGAGGAGGGACCAAGTTTAGTTGTCTGCAGAGGAAGTATAAGAGAAGAAATGGTGTAAGAACCATTTTCAAAGAAGCAATTTTTTTGTTTCTGTTTTCCTACTGAACATTTATTTTTTATTTTTTTATTAAGTTCAATTAGCCAACTTATAGGACATCAATATTTTTTGATGTAGTGTTCAGTGATTCATTAGTTGCATATAAAACCCAGTGCTCATCACATCACGTCGAAGAAGCAATTTTTTTAAAAACCAGCAATCATTTAGAAAGGGGAGATGTGGGAGAGAATCAAGAACAAAACCAGAATTTGGCAAGCAAAATATTTAGGAGAAAAACTTTACCATTCACAGAAACACAGACTATTTTGCTCACCAAGGATGAACTAGACCATTTCTTTTAACAGACATTTAACTGAGCCCTTCCCATGTGCCAGGAAAAGAGCCATGCACTAGAGATGCAGTGGTGAGTAAGAGAGGCAAACCTACAACCTAGTGAAGAATGCACACCAACCAGGTGCAGGATACATCTGTGATGGAGAAAGCCCCAGCTGCTATAGGAACATGCACCAGGGGACCTAAACAGAGTGGAGGTCTAGTAAGGCTTTCTGGAGGAAGTACACATTGCATTCAGGCATGCTTCCCATTTTTCACACAAAAGCTTATATAGGAAATGATAATACTTTATGGCTTATTGGGGCGAAGTGACTGGGCTGCCTTGGCCAACCACTCCAAGGACTCAGAGCATCAGTACCGTGGACCCCTCTAAACCATTCACCTCAGTAAGGTTGGAAAGTTCAGCAATAGAGGAACCAAGAGAAGTTCAGTAAGCACTGTGTAAGCCAGGGAGTGACAGATGAGGGTGGAGGAAAAGCAAACTTTCCATCATCTCATGCTGCCTAGATATAAATGACCTAGCTCTTTCCCTAACTTTCTGACAGATCATTCCTTCCTCCTCTGTGAGCTCTCATCTCACCTTGAACATGGCATTGTCATGACTTACATGCTTCTCTCTCTCTCTCTCTTTCTACTTGAGTTCCCTGAAGGCATGGAAGGACTTTTACATGAAGGACATTGTACACCTCCTTGAGGAGCTTAGGCTTTATATGAAGGTCAATGGGGAGCCATTGAAGGTTCTAAGGAGAGAGGAGTGATCTAGTTTCATTCTTGATCAGCTACATTTGAAGGAATCTATACAGGAAAGTGTTCATCAGGTCCTTGGAGTAGCAAGCCTAGAAGTCTTGACAGCAATAATAAGGAAAGGCATGAACCTAATGCAGATGTGAGAATTGGAGAAATGAGTCAAGGGAGAATGTACATGGAGAAGAGCAACAAGGCCTAAGGACCAAACTTTGGGGAATTCCCCCAACCAGAGAGTAGAGAAGGAAAAAGATTCAGAGAAATGGAGAAATGGGGAGAGAAAATAAAGAGAGCCAGCTCATGGCATCAGAGAAGACCAGGGAGGAAAGCTTCAAAGGGGAGGTAAAGGTCAAAAGTGTCAAGTGTGGCAAAGGGACCCTGTAAGATCAGAACCATGGAGAGGTTCTTAGATACATTGACCAACAAGTTGCCAGGACATTTCCAGGGTCACATAGATGTGTTTACTATATACAGTACCTGTACTCTTCAAGTAACTCCCACACTGAACTTTAAACCATCGAGACTTTGAACACCCAGAATTGAGATTCCATTGTTTAAAGAAGTCCTGCCATAATCAGTTTGTACACCTGATTATAAAGCCTGTGAGCTTTGGTCTTACCAATAGACTTTCTACAATAATTAGAGTGTGCTTTAAGTAGTTTAAAGATGTCAAGCTTGTTCTGATTTGATGATTCATAATAGTTCGTGATTTAGGAACATCTACCCAAGACGCATAAGCAATCAGAAATACCCAAGAAGCATTAGCAAATCAGGAATCAACTTCTGCTTTGTTGCAAGGCATAAGATAAGATTTATTTGATATCCTAAAGAGAAACTATGAGGAAAGAATTCAGTTGTGTGCCTAGATGCATTGTCTGGGGAGGGAGGGGCTCCTTACTGTTATTCTAACAGAGAACAGAGCAGAACTCAGAGAAGTTCACAGCAAGAGTCCAAGACTCAGCTGTAGCTGCAGATCCAAAACCAGACTGCCATGCATTCAACTCTTCCTTTCCCCCCTTCCACTTCCTAATGTAGATCCCAAATGCCAAAATTATCAGAGAAAGGGAAAATCTTGGAACAAGAGTGATATCAGGAATCTTTTTTTTTTTAATGTTTTATTTATTTATTCATGAGAGTCACAGAGAAAGAGAGAGAGGCAGAGGGAGAAGCAGGCTCCTCGCCTAGCAGGGAGCCCGATGCGGGGCTCAATCCCAGGACCCTGGGTTCATGACCTGAGCTGAAGGCGGACGCTTAACCATCTGAGCCACCCAGGCGCCCCTGATATCAGGAATCTTAATGATCATCTTATCCAAGCCTCTCATTCTATAAATGAGGAAACTGAGGCTCAGAATGAAGAAATGGCTTACTTAGGATCATATAATTAGAAGCCATATCTGCTTATCCCCACTGCATTCCCAGTCTCATCACCATAGTGCAGAAATATTGAACAATTTCACAACCAATATCATCTGTCAACTACCTAGGGGCAAAAATCAGAGACAATAAGAAAAAGGAAAAAAAGATAGAAAAAAACTCACTTGTTACCCATAAAAACCCACTTGTTACCCATAGATATGTCATGTTGAAGAAGAATAAAGGGTGAATATGGAAATGTTAGAATTCAGTGATACTAAGGTTCCTTATTGCCATCCTGATTTCAATCATTATTTTTTTTCAATCACTATTTCTAAACTGATGATATAATTATGTTCCAATAGTTTGGAACAGCTTAAATACAATTATATCCCATCAGTTGGAGTGACTTAGAACACAAACAATAGTGATACTCAGGAACAGTATATTTACCCAAAATAAAGTACACATAGTCATAACAAAATTAAAAATTACATGATTTTAACAATGAGGACAATTGAGAGATAAAAAAATCACACTATAACGATGACACTGGATGCTTTTTTTTTTTATTTTTTTATTGTTATGTTAATCCCCATACATTACATCATTAGTTTTAGATATAGTGTTCCATGATTCATTGTTTGTGCATAACACCCAGTGCTCCATGCAGAACGTGCCCTCCTCAATACCCATCACCAGGCTAACCCATCCTCCCAACCCCCTCCCCTCTAGAACCCTCAGTTTGTTTTTCAGAGTCCATTGTCTCTCATAGTTCTTCTCCCCCTCCGATTTCCCCCCCTTCATTCTTCCCCTCCTGCTACATTCTTCTTCTTCTTTTTTTCTTTCTTAACATATATTGCATTATTTGTTTCAGAGGTACAGATCTGAGATTCAACAGTCTTGCACAATTCACAGCACTTAACACTGGATGCTTTTTTTAAGATTTTATTTATTTATTTATTTATTTATTTTAGAGAGAGAGAGCAGAGGGAGGAACAGAGGGGGAGGGAGAGGGAGGGGGAAAGAAACCCAGGCAGACTCCGCACTGAGTGTAGAGCCCTATGCAGGGCTTGATCTCATGACCCTGAGATCATGACCTGAGCTGAAACCAAGAGTCGGATGCTCAACCGACTGAGCCACCCAAGTGCCCTAACACTGGATGCTTTTAAATGGCAGAGTTTTGAATGCTTTTTCCCCCTTCTCTGTACTTTTTTGTTCTCCCCAAATTTTTTGAAAACATATCTATTCCTTGTACACAAGCAAAAGAAATAAAATTTACATTAAAAAATCCAAAAGGAAATTCTTACAAGTCTTCTAAAGAAGCAAAGAGTCATAAAAGGACCCAAGTAAGGCTCCTATTCCAATATAATCACTAAATTACACTTGAGCTTGTTGTTCTGGAAATAAAGGCTTTGTCATGATTGGCATTCACACCTTTGTGATAACTGCTGACTTTGCCAATTCTGAAGCAGAGCTATTAGGAAGTGATGAAGGGACACCACGCTTCCTATGGGATCAAACAACCTGTAGTTCATAAAGTGATTGAGGTGTGGGTATGAGCTTCAGGCAAAGAGAATGCCAAGAGGAGCAACCCTTGGAAAAATGTTCTGCCAATTGACTGCCAGCCCATAATCCAAGATCACATATTAAGATCACCTCACACTGAGCCACACTGAGTCCTAAGAATGGACTTCCCACACAACTAAAGGATGATAAAATTTCTGTTCTGGAAATTGTGTCTGAGTCTGATGAAGCCTAGAATCTTAGAATGTTGGAGCCATCAAGGGCTCAAGTGGTCATCTCACCCAAATATGTTGCAAATGGGAAAACGTTGACCCAAAAGAGGAAGCGAGTTGCTCCAGGTCACAGAGAGAGTTGGTAAAAAGAGTCTAGGTTGGAAAACAGTAAATGAGAAATGAGGGACAGGGGACAAGACCTTCAGTCCATATGACAGAGCTGGAGCTCAGACTACTGGAAAAACCCATATCTCTCAAAAGACTGTACCCTTAGTGAAAAGGTGAACTAGAAAAAGAAAAGTATGCTCATTGTCACAGCAAGATTTTTTTTAAAAAGGCTGAACTGTCTCTTCCTGGGCTTTAAATTTAAAGCATTATGCTATGTAAAAGAAGCCAGTCAAAAAATACCACAGATTGTATGTTTGCATTCATGTGCAATGCCCAAGATAGGCAAATCTATAGACACCATCATGGTTCCTAGGTCGGAAGTGGGGGGTACTAGGGAGCAACTACTGAATAATGGGTGCAAGATGTCTATTTGAAGTTATGAAATGTTCTAACATTGTGGTAATGGTTATACAACTCTATGAATACATTAAAAGCCATTGAATTGTAAACTTAATATGGGTGAATTTTGTGGTATGTGGATTATATTTATGTTAAATGAATTATACTTCAATAAAGCTATTTTTTTAAAAAGAAATTGAGGGACGCCTGGGTGGCTCAGTTGGTTTAAGCAGCTGCCTTCGGCTCAGGTCATGATCCCAGAGTCCTGGGATCGAGTCCTGCATCGGGCTCTCTGCTCGGCAGGGAGCCTGCTTCTCCCTCTGCCTGCCGTTCCCCCTGCTTGTGTGTTCTCTCTCTCTCTCAATCTGACAAATAAATAAATAAATAAAATCTTTTAAAAAAATTCAGAAGTGGAAAATAGAATAGGACAGAAGTAATATTCAAAAAATACAATGGCTGAGAATTTTCCACTGGGGTTGAAAGGCATGAATCAATTCAAGAAGCACATCAATCCTAATTAGGAAAACAAAACCACCCCTAGACATAATAGAGTGAAGCATAACACTTAAGACAACACTTAAAGACAAAGAGACAGGGGTGCCTCGGTGGCTCAGTTGGTTAAGCGTCTGCCTTCAGCTCAGGTCATGATCCCAGGGTCTTGGGATCAAGCCCCGCATCGGGCTCCCTGCTCGGCGGGAAGCCTGCTTCTCCCTCTCCTGCTCCCCCTGCTGTGCTCTCTCTCTATCTCTGTCAAATAAATAAATAAAATCTTAAAAAAAAAAAAGACAAAGAGACGATCTTAGAAACAAAGAGAGGAAAAAAATAAATAAAAGGATTACCAAAATGGAACCACACTTAGATTGACAATATGCTTTTCAGTGCCGACAACAAAACCCAAAGACAATGGTATAACATCTTCAAAATGCTGAAGGAAAATAGTCACCTATTGGAATTTCACACCGAACTAAACCATCGTTCAGGAGGAACCACTAAGGAGACACGTTTTCACACAATAACTGAGAAAACTTATCACTTACAGGTTCCATAAGAACTACCAAAGAATGTATGTCAGAAAACAAGAAATTAAAACCAGAAAGGAGCAAGAAAGTACGAGAAGCGTTGTAAGCAAACAAACCGGTAAACATGAAGGAAAGTCTAAAAATAATAGTAACAATGACCAAATTTTGGAGTGTAAAAACAAGGTAAAACTTAAAAAATAAAGAAGATAAATCAAAACTTCTTTGCACCTTGTTTTATAAGCAGGAAGAGAGAATTAGTTAGAATTAGATAGTGTTAAGTTTGCACATTTAAAAGTTAAGAATACATATCAACCAAGAAAACAACATCATTCCAATAGATGTCAGGAAAGGAGTAAGCAATAAGCAAAGAAAAAAAAAAATCATGATTAATAGAAAGCACAAAATAAGACTTTTAAAATAAATCCAAATGTGTCAGTAGTAAAATTAAATAGAAATAAACTAAAGCCTACTTTTTTTCATCAGACGTTCAGTGCCTTGACTAGCCTATCTGAAAGTCTTCATCCCCCATCCCTGTCTGTCCCATTGCCCAGTGCCTTAGTCCATTCAGGCTGCTGTAGCGGAACACCATAGACTGGGTTGTTATAAACAATAGAAACCTATTTGCCACAGTCTAGAGGCTGGGAAGTCCAAGATCAGGGCTCCTGCACATTTAGTGTTTAGTGAGGGCGCCCTTTCTATGGAATACATAGTATTCTATGTCTTCTCATGGCAGAAGGGGTGAGGGAGCTCTCTGGGGTCTCTGTTTATAGTGGCTCTAACCCCATTCATGAAGGCTCCACTCTCAGAACTAATCAGCTCCCAAAGGCGCGTTTCCCAATACCATCACAATGGGGGCTAGGATTTCAACATGAGAATTTGGGGGACACAGTCTACAGCACCCGGCTTTATTTTTTTTCTTAGTACCTACCACTGGACACAGTCATGTTTGTCTGACTCTTTTTACTGCCTGTCTCCCCACCTGAAAGTAAGCTCCTTGAGAGTAGGTCTTCATTTCTTTCACACCCCTGGCCCAACACCTAGGACAGTTTTAGGACATTGTAGGCGTTCCATGATTATGGAATTGAATTTACAGAAAAGAAACCTGAATGACCAATAAAAACGATTTTTAAATGCTTAATTTCACTAGGAATAAAAAAGCAGCAGACTAAAACAAGATGCCATCATGCCCACGTTTATCGATAGTATTTGCTAAGTCTGATGGTGCTTCTCAAATTTGAAAGTGAAAACAGATTGCTGGGTGTACAACTTGATGCTTTATGTGCATATGCATACATTGTGGAAGGATCACCACAATCAAGTTAAATAACTTATCCATCACCTCTACTTGGTTACCTTTGGGTGTGTGTGTGTGTGTACATGCTGAGATTGAAGATTTATCTTCTTAGAATATTTCCAAAAAATACAATGCAGTATTATTAACTGTCATTACCAAACTGTATATTAGATCTCCAAAGTATATTCATCCTCTATAACTGAAACTTCACCCTTTGACCAACATCACTCAATCTTCCTCACCCCCCTAGTCCCTCTCTGCTTTATGAGTTTAACTTTGTTTTTTAGATTTCACATGTAAGACAGATCATGCAGAAATTGTGTGTAACGTTGTGTGTCAACTATACTCAAAAAAGTGTTTTTAATTTAAAAAATGTTTAAAACAGGGGCGCCTGGGTGGCTCAGATGGTTAAGCCTCTGCCTTCAGCTCAGGTCATGATCCCAGGGTCCTGGGATCGAGTCCCACATCCGGCTCCCTGCTTCTCCCTCTCCCTCTGCAATTTCCCCTGCTCATGCTCTCTCTCTCTCTGTATCTCTCTGTCTCAAATGAATAAATAAAAAAAATCTTTAAAAAAAGTGTTTAAAACATAGAAAGAGAGACCATGCAATATTTGTCTTTCTGTGTCTGGCTTATTTCACTTAGCGTAATGTCCTCCAGGTTACGTTCACATTATCACAAATGACAAGATTGCCTTCTTTTTGATGAAATCTTACAGTTTACATTGACATGGATGGAACTGAAGGGTATTATGCTGAATGAAATAAGTCAATCAGAAAAGAACAATTATCATATGGTTTCACTCATATGTGGAATTTAAGAAACAAAACAGAGGATCATAGGGGAAGGGAGGGAAAAATAAAATAAGACAAAATGAGAGAGGGAGAAAAACCATAAGAGACTCTTAATCATAGGAAACAAACTGAGGGTTGCTGGAGGGGAGGTGAATGGGGGGGATGGGGTAATGGGGAACAGGCATTAAGGAGGGCACATGTTGTAATGAGCACTGGGTGTTATATAAAACTGATGAATTACTGAACTTCACATCTAGAACTAATGATACACTCACTATATGTTAACTAATTGAATTTAAATAAAATAAGTTTTTAAAAAAAGATCGCCTTGGGGCAGCTGGGTGGCTCAGCCGTTAAGCGTCTGCCTTCGGCTCAGGTCATGGTCCCAGAGTCATGGGATCGAGCCCCATTTCGGGCTCCCTGCTCGGCAGGAAGCCTGCTTCTCCCTCTCCCACTCCCCCAGCTTGTGTTCCCTCTCTCACTGTGTCTTTCTCTGTCAAATAAATAAAATAAATAAAATTAAAAAAAAGATCGCCTTCTCTTTCTGCCCTTCTATTGTATATATTTTTTTCTTTATTCGGCTATCCATATCTACAAACATCTGTTTCCATATCATGGCTATTGTGAATAATGCTGTATTGAACATGGGAGTGCAGATAATCTCTTTGAGACAGTGACTTCATTTCCTTTGGATATATACCCAGAACTTTTTTACAAAGTTGTAAAACAAAACAAAACAAAAAACAGATTTGCTGGGCCCCACCCCCAGAGTTTTGGAATTAGTAGGACTGAAGAATTTGCATCTCTAACAGCTTCCCAGGTTCCCAGGAAACACTTTGAGAACCACTGCTCTAGAGACTCACTCACACGGTACATAAAGAGATATTGGCAAGGATGTTCTTGCAACACTGTTTATAATGATGAGGGAAGGGAGGAAGGGGGGAAGGAAGGGAGGAAGGAAGGAAGGAAGGAAGGAAGGAAGGAAGGAAAGGAGGAAAGAAGGAAGGAAGGAAGGAAGGAAGGAAGGAAGGAAGGAAGGAAGGAAGGAAAGGAGGAAAGAAGGAAGGAAAGAAGGAAAAAAGAAAGGAAGAAAGGAAGAAGGGAGGGAGGAAGAAAGGAAGAAAAAAACACCCTAACTGTCCCTCAGCAGTGGAGTAAGTAAATAAAAACATGATGTTTTCATTATGAAATACTACAAAGAAGTTAAAATAAATTACAAGAATAATGTGTATTAACACAGATAAATCTCAGAAACATAATGTTGAATGGAAAAAATTAATGGTAAGATTTATACCACTTACATTTTCTAGCTTAAACTGCTAAAGTGAAACACACACACACTGTACATGGATACAACCATGTGTAATTTTTAGAAATGTTTTAATTGGAGAATGATACACCACCAAGTTCAGAATAGCAATTACCTTTAGGGGAAAGGAAGGGGAGAAAGATGGATAAAGGCAGAGTTTTATGTCAACTCGTAACATTTTATTTCCAGAAACCAAACCAACCAAATAAATGAATTAAAAACCCCAAAGCAATGGCGTAAACACAACACAAGGTTAGCATTTCTTAAATCTTGGTTGTGGATTTATAGATGTCTTATTGTTTTGTACTTTCAGATGTTTGAAATATTTCATAATAAGCGATTTAAAATAAGAAATAGCAACAGTGCCTTGTTACACCAAGTCACAAATCATAGATCCGTGGCAGTGGACTTCAGCACCATGTGTCTTGCCCTCTATGTGAGGTGAGTAGTAACACTGAACCCCACCCAGACATCTCAGAACGGTGTGGCTTTGTTCTGGGACAAAGTGACTTCCCTGACACTCCTTTCTCTTCTTCACCAAAGAAAGCACTGTGGCAGAAACCAAGCCTCAGGACAGCCTCCCCCAGACCCAGTTGTCCCACTGACACAGCCTTGTCTAACATAGAGGCAAATTTTGTTTGATGCTTTGCACACTGAACAATAGGAAAAGGTGTATTCACTGTGCTGACAAACTGGAGCTCTCATTCACAAGGCAGAGAACTGGGTGTTTGGAAAGCACCTGTCCCTGATAAAGGCAGGTGCTGGTTCCTGTGGGTGGACAGTGGTCTCAGCACGTACAGAGAGTGGATGGCATAGAGTGCATAAGGTATTGATAAGACACATGCAGGTGGCTCCTGGGAAGGAAGGGAGAGAGGCCAAAGTATGCCAACCGGGCCTGGGACATTCTGAGCACAGCATGAAGTGTCACTCTGTCATCTCCCAGGGCTGTGCCTGAGGTCTGGATAAGGGAGCTCCAGCAGCACCCGAAATATCAACAGCAGCAGAGCGGATGCTAAGAGAACCAGAATGTGTTAAGACAAGGATTTATGACCAACGTTGGAGTGGCCATTGTCATAAAAGGGGGACATAGTACCAGTTTCATCTCAAGGAGAGAAGACATAACTAGCAGTTCAGCCCAAGACAGGATGGTGGCCTTGCACGGGCCAGAGCATGCACAGCTGTGGAAGCCATTGAGCATGGCCAGACATCAATAGGCACCAGCAGGGGCAGGGCACCAGTATAACTGTCACTTGAATACTGGCAGAGACCAGAGACTTAATAACCTAGTTGGACTCTTTTTTTTTTTTAAGATTTTATTTATTTATTTGAGAGAGAGAATGAGAGACAGAGAGCACGAGAGGGAAGAGGGTCAGAGGGAGAAGCAGACCCCCCACTGAGCAGGGAGCCCGATGCGGGACTCGATCCAGGGACTCCAGGATCATGACCTGAGCCGAAGGCAGTCGCTGAACCAACTGAGCCACCCAGGCGCCCCACCTAGTTGGATTCTGAAGAACTTCTTTCGGGGTAGGGAAGGGAGCTGGTCCCAAAATCCAATTTTAGTCCTCGTGGTTACAAAAGTCAAACAAGTAGAGAAACGCTTTAAAAATCTGTTGGGTATTAATCAGACGTAAGAGATGCCCTTTTTACTGTTACAAATTCTTCAGTATTTCCCAAAGGAAAGTTTCAGAGATGTCTGGGGTACTAAGAGCATCATCTCTCCCCCTTGTGACAGTGTTGAAGGATGCGTAAGATCCGGGTGCTTGTTAGGGATGGGTTTCATTCCATCACAGTCATACCTCATGTGCAACTGACAACGAGCTCTTTTCTCCTTACTCTGTGAATTAGAAAGAAAATGAGTCATACAGCTCCTGGTACCTGGTTGGTGTTCAGTAAATGTTGGCTTCTGTCCCTCTTCTTACAAGCACTTGGAAAGAAAAAATGGAACTTTCTAGAAATGTTAACATTCCACAGGTGCAGTACTGAGTCAGCTCCCATGGTGAATATTCACCATATTTAGATGAGGCCTCTTGCCTTAGTGGCCCCACTGGTTCCTGGCTGGCCCAAGGGGACGCCAGGCTCACTGTACCTAATGAATGTTAATTAATGGTGATGAAGCCATTAATGACACAGTCCTCCTGTGCTTTCAAGTGGCTTTATAAGAAGCACATACAGAGTGAACAATTTGGAAAGAATGAATACAAATGAGAACCATCACTGCTTTGCAAGAGGAAAGTTTATTAGATTTACAAAGGGATTTAGGGGCCTGAGACGAAGGTCAAAGCAACAGAGAGAACCGCAACACACCTGGTAGGACATCTTCGCAGCCCAGACCTATCAGACCACCAGGTCACAGAAAAACTATAAGAGAGCAGCCTTGAATGAAGGGGATCTGGTGGGCTCGGCTCAGAGTCAGGCCACACCTGGGCATTTGCTCTCCTTCCAGACCATGATTTATGGGGTTTCCTGGGGCGGGCTTCTGTGGCTGATGCTTTTCAGAGAAGTAGGGCTGGTCCATCAATGGTCCTTCTGTCTTCATGCAATCCTCTTGCTGGCCCCGGGATATCTAGCATCCAAAGGTGTTGCAGGGCCCACAGCGGGAGCGTGGGCCACACGGGGTGCAGGGATTGGTGATGCAGGGTCCGATGGGCCTGTCACATGCGTTGGTCGTGGCGCAGGGGTTGCAGGGCAGCCTGGGACACAGAATTAATAGTTGGTCAGCATGAGAGGGATAATTTTTAAAAGGAGAGAGCTCAACCCAAGGAGACAGAAAAAGCAGAAACCATTCTCTGACATCTGAGGAAGCCAAAGCTTTGTTTGGATTGCTCCTTTTTACAGAGCTGAGACAGTGACAGAAAAGAGCAAAGAAGACTGAAGGTGGAATTCCAGCCCTCATTCCATAACCCTGGAGTCATGGGGAAGTCACTTCGCCCCTCTGAGCCTCAGCCTCCTCGCCTGCAAGACGGGATTGGTAATACCTACCACACAGAATGTGTTCATGTAAATACTGTCAGGTGACAAGTGCTACACTCCATGAGCTAATGAATTGTCTTCTCCTTCAGTATTCAAATGCTCATCTATAAGATGGTTATACTGTCCCCATTCTTCCTGCCTCAGATGATTCCAACAAAGATCAATGAGACGTAGATTTGAAAGTGTGGGTTAAATCTGAAAGCACTATTCAAATATATGTAATTGTTGTTGCAGTTTTGTTTTCCCTTTTGCTGTGACAGACCAACCGTGAAGGTACAAAGCTTTGTTTATGCATCAGCTTCCAAAAGTTCACCAGTTGGAGAAAACAATCAAGTCTCATGAGTATCTTTTGGAACAGAAAATACCTTTCCTCCAGATAATGACAGCAAAAAATACTATCCATGATACACTACTGCAACAGAAAACTCTGGTCTCTACAGACATATTGGTTTCTGAAACTTGACCTGCAAAGTCTCTGTTTTGTCCTTGAGTAAAACTATGTGTGTGCCTTGCAGGGGTGTGGCCTGCTGGCTACTCACTTGCAGTCCTCGCTCTCCAGCAGGCCCCGGTACGTGTTGATCTCACACTCCAGCCGGGCCTTGACGTCCAACAGCACCTGGTACTCCTGGTTCTGCCGCTCCAGGTCACACCTGATCTCAGCCAGCTGGGACTCCACGTTGCTGATCATGCACTGCACCTGGCCCAGCTGGGAGCTGTAGCGGGCCTCGGTCTCCGTCAGCGTGTTCTCCAGGGAGTCCCTCTGTGCAGGGAAGATAAAGAATGTCACAGAGCCACTCCTCAGGGAGCTTCTCCATGGGGTTCCAGAGCAGTCCCAGGCTTCATGAGGTCACGAGAGTGTGGACAGTACCCTGAACAACACCCACCAGGTTGTGCTGGGCCTGCAGCTCAATCTCCAGGGCGTTGACCGTGCGTCTCAGCTCGATGATCTCCGCCTGGCAGGACTGCAGCTGCTCCGAGCTGGACACCACCTGCTTGTTCAGCTCCTCGGTCTGAAACAGCACAGGGGAGAAGACAGGGTCAGACCCTGCCTCAAGGGCCCCGAGGGGCCAAGTGTCCCGAGTGGCCATGTGCTGAGATGCCCACCTGGGTGGTGAACCATTCCTCCACGTCCCTGCGGTTGGTCTCCACCAGGGCCTCATACTGACTCCTGGTCTCGTTGAGCACACGGTTCAGGTCCACAGTGGGGGCTGCGTCCACCTCCACATTGAAGCGGTCTCCAATCTGGCAGCGCAGGGTGTTGACTTCCTGAGGGAGGAAGGGGGGTGAATGAACCCACGGGGGAAAAAAATGTCTATAAATAAACTCGTCTTTGAGTGAGTCCAATATGGTGGGGAGAAGACTGCAGTGGAATTAGAAAATATGAGTTGAAGCCCAGTTGATGTAGAACCCAGCTAAGTTGCCTCTGTGTGATTCAGGCCTCCTGTCTGAGTGTCTCCTCATCTGCATGATGAGGCTGCTTGAATAAGTGATTGCTAATGTTTCTTTCCAATCCAAGAGTCTATCATTTCTTTCTGATTTTCCCTTTGTTCAGTGATAAGTCTGGCATGGTATCTAGTTTATAATTATTGCTACTTAAATGTAGAGAAACCAGGTATAACTCCTCCCATTTATTTCATAGTCTTCTACCCTTATATACTGTCTACTTGGGGTAGTTTCCTTTTCTTCAAAACACCTGATCTTTGCTACAGGCATCTGACATCCTATACCACATTCAGCCATGGAGTCTGAGTCAACCAGTATTTAAATTCCTTCATCTCTCTCATTTTTCCCATCCATCCATCCATCCATCCATTGGGTTCTAGTATCAGGTGACATATAATATCAGGAAGTTTGCTGTCTCCTTCTAGTCTTGGTCCTTAATTTGGCACCTTCAGAAGATAATAGATCTTGTCAAGCAGTGGGAAGTACTTTAAAGATCTTTGTGTGGACTTCTGGCCATATATCTGGCCCCAGGTTGAAATAAGTCAGCTCACCACATTCTTTTAGGTAAAAGAGGTAAGCTTATGACTCATTCCCCCAAAATCCCCCAAGTGTGTTTTGAGCAAGCAGCAAAATGTTGTGTTAGCTCTAGGGTGCTTAGCAAAGACCAACCTTATCCTGCTCAGGAGAGGTATGGAACTCTCCACATGGGATGATGGGGACTGGGACTCCCTCACCTGCTCATGGTTCTGCTTGAGGCTCAGCAGCTCCTCTTTCAGGGATTCCACCTGGGCCTCCAGGTCAGACTTGCACAGGGTCAGCTCGTCCAGGATCCTGCGCAGGGCATTGATGTCTGACTCCACCAGCTGCCGCAAGCCCAGCTCCGTCTCGTACCTGCACACACAGGGGAAGGTCAAAGGGAGTCAAAAAAGAAGACTTTTTCCAAGGATTTACTTGGCCGACCTAGTCAAATTCATTACATTTTGAAAGTTTTTGAATTTTTTTAAAAGTTCCCTTTTTGGAAGGGGAGAAAATACCACTGTGCTGAGTAAAAAGACCTATTTCTTCCCTGAGATCCACAGAGAAGGTATTGTTGGGGGGCCTAACTCCACAGTTTTAATCTGATATTAACTGCATTTGCTCTGACAGGTTGCTATGGATTAAGCCCTATCTTGCCTCTTCAAGTGAGTTGGTGAACTTCGTAAGTCTGTTATACACATTGTCTCGACATCTCTCCAACCACCTTGAAAGCAACCTGGTCTTGTGATAAAAACACTGATTTAGAAATCAGTTAGGTTCAGACTTGAAGTTATGACTGTGGATAAATTCCTTCATGTCTCTGAGCCTTGATTTCTTCATCTATAAAATGGAAACCAAACTAACACTTTACAGGGTTGGTCTGAAGATGAAAAAATGACGTAGTAATTACAAATACATTGTAAACTATGAAGTCCCACAAAAATTCAAATGCAAAGGATTCTTATGATTGTAATGATCACACCTAGAAAAAATGATATTCTGAAATGGATTTTGCCTCCTATTTTTTTGATTTAATAACTTTTTTCTGATGGGCTGATAGTGATGAACCTATACTAAGAAACAGGTGTGAAATTCACTTTTAAACTTGGTCCACGTATTAAGTTGAAAAAGAGAAAGAATGGGTGATTTCTTTCATTCCTTAAAAATAAGCTTAAAACACAGCATTCTTGCATTCAGTGAGGAAACTGACATTTAACCTAACTAACCCAATGCAAGAATCCTCCCAATGCCATCCCAGACAACTTCTGCTTAAACGCACCCAGGACAGATTTCATCACATTGCAATTTAGCCTGTCAATTATAAGATTGCGCTGATCATTAGAAAAATCTTACTTGGTTCTGAAGTCATCTGCAGCCAGTTTGGCATTATCAATCTGTACCACCAGCCTAGCGTTCTCAGACTTGCCGCACAGGATCTGGAGACAGGATTCATTATGAAATGAGTTATACTAAGAAGGAATGTCTTGTGCCTTACAGTGAAAAGCTTTTTTTTTTTTTTTTCAAATACACATTCCTGCCAAATAGCTTTGAGTCTTCTCAGATTTTCAGTTTGGGGATAAAAGAAGGATTAATTAATAGCACTGTTCATTTCAAAACTAAAACAGTTAAGGAGAAATGTGTCCCTTTGTCATTAATTCTTCTCTCCTTGGTCTGCCTCTGGCTTCCTGCAGGAATTGAGCATACTGGATATTAAGCCTCCCTTAGAGTGACCTGTGTCTCAGTTTGCTTAGAAATAGGAGGGTCCTGGGATGCTAAACCCAGAAAAATCCCAGCCAAACCAGAACAGGCTGGTTTTCGTACTCTCACATCCCCTTATTCTAGTCCTGCTGACCTCTTTCCACTCTCTGTCATATTGCCCTTGCCCATGCTTTTGCACAGAGCTTCTCCTTCTATCTGGAATGCTCCGGGATGTCCTCACCCACTAGCAAGACCCCTTGCATGACCCACATTCCCCCTCCAGCCCGGCTCCTACAGGGGGTCACTTCCTCCATGCACCCCCAACAATACTTTGCACTTAGCCAGTTATGCTTCTCCCCTTCACTCCAACCATGTCTGTCTCCCCTATTAGACTATGAGCTCCTGAAGGAAAGAGACTGTTTCACTCTGTACTTTATCCCTCACTCAAACACTGTGCCTTGTATTCAGTAAATATGGGCAAATGAATGCATGATCTTCAAATTGCATGGCCCTTATCTGGCATTCACTTTGCTAGCACTACTGAACAGTGGACAGTTAATCTCCTCAGAGAATCGAAGACTTATGCCATTGAATATAAATTCCTGCTCATCCATCTAACCCTACTCAGATATTCCTCTTCTAGGAAGCCCTCCCTGACCTCCACCATGTATTAGTCCCACCTCTATGCTGACTTTTTTTTTTAAGATTTTATTTATTTATTTGACAGAGAGAGACACAGCAAGGGAGGGAACACAAGCAGGGGGAGTGGGAGAAGGAGAAGCAGGCTTCCCGCAGAGTAGGGAGTCCGATGCGGGGCTTGATCCCAGGACCCTGGGATCATGACCTGAGCCGAAGGCAGACGCTTAACGACTGAGCCACCCAGGCGCCCCTATGCTGACTCTTATCTCCACTTCTACCCCTGCGTTTCTGGTCCTGAATTCTCACCTGCATGCTTGCTCTAGTGGATGGTACAGGGTCTGTGTATATTAGGGAGGTTTATATGGTCAACAGCTCTTTTGCTTTGCTACAGAAACTGTCCCTTGCTACAGCTTTGGAAGGCTTTAAGTATTTGAGGATCCACTTAGGAAATTACTAGCTCCAAGAAATATTTCAGGTGCCTATTTTTTTAAGCTGTTAAGCCTAAAAACAAGACCAGGATATCATAATAGAACTAAAAAATCAGATACTCTGGTTTTAGTAAGAAGCAATGTAAGATTGCAATGACTGATCGTAGTCTAATGTCTTACCCTATCCCAGTCCGTATCCTTCCCTGTGGGGCTTCCCAAATAGATTTTCTAAGATGATTTGATGTGTCCTACCTAAGCCAATGAAGTCAATGTCTTTATTACTGTAGCTTTGAATAGTCTTAGATCCATTTCAGAAGTTGGTATGTTAAATTTAAATAAATAGTTAACTAAATCGGCAGCGTGGTGGCCACCCCCTCACCTTCTGCTGGAGCTCCTCGATGGTCCGGAAGTAGGACTGATAGCTGGGGCACACGAAGGGCACCTGCTGCTGGCACCACTCCCGGATGCGGCTCTCCAGCTCCGCGTTCTCCCGCTCCAGCTGGCGCACCTTCTCCAGGTAGCTGGCCAGGCGGTCGTTCAGGAACTGCATGGTCTCCTTCTCGCTGCCATTGAAGGAGCCCTCGCAGAACCAGCCACAGTTGCCCACGTTGGCGGGGATGTTGCAGGCCCCGGGCAGGGTGCAGGTATGGCAGCTGGGGGGCACGCAGGGCCGGGAGGAGCAGGTGGAGCGGCAGCTCATGTTGGGCAGGGAGCAGTTGTAAAGCATGGTGCTGGAGGGAGTGGAGCTCTGAAGGTCAGTTTCAAAGGCTGATTCCTCTCTCTGGTGTAAACCCTGGTCCTTTCCAGGGCTTTATATTCTGTCAGCCATGGGTGTGGTGACCACATGCACCATTACCCCCCTTTTACCCTATTTACCCATTTTTCCATTTGTTATTTAGCCACCTCACGCGAGTCCTTTACCTCATAAAATGCTTTACCCTGGCTTCCTGCTAAGTCAGGACTCCTCACCAATTATGCTGGTTGGTTAAGTAAGACCTTCAAAGTGACCAACCCATTACCTTGCCAACAACAACACTTGTTCACAGGGTGTTCATTTGGGGTGACAGCTGTACCCTGCCCCCCAGAGAGGGGCACGTCTATGCCTCTTTCTCCTAAAGGAGGAAACGTCTATGCCTCATCCAGCTCCTGTTCAGTGAAGACTCTGTGAGAAAAGCCATTTAAGGAAGCCCACCTAGAGACTAGACTGTTTGGTAGGGAATCCTGGAAGCTGAGATCAGACCTACGAGGCCATCCTGTTGAACAGCCCTTTGATCTTCCATCCAGGCAAGATGGAGGCAATTCTCCCCTCTCCTTAGGGGGCTGTAGGAAGTCCCCCCAAGCTCCATTTCTACTATTACTCAATGTTCACAGAATGTAAAGAAAACGAGCAACTTGGGAATACCTACCCTTACACACAACATGAGTGTCATCACAATGCCTCCTGCTTACTGAGCACCCACTGTTCAAAACACCTCATATGCATTATCTCCTTCAGGCCTCACAAAACCCTGTGGAGGGTAGATGAGGACACCAAGCCTCCGAGAGGTTTCCTATGGTTCCAGAGCTCCTATGAGGTGAGCCAGCATCCAAACCCAAACCTTTCTGACTCCAACAGCCATGCTCTTTCCATCACACCAACTGTCTCTCTTCCTATCTCCTCACTGCTGAGATGTAATAATGCACAAATGAATTGAGTTCAAGGAACCTCAACCGCTACTAGACATCATCCCCTCCCAAATTAGAATGGACCAGGAAATAAAAGCCTGTTCCCTAGTCATTTCTATTCTAATGGAAGAAAGTTTACTAAGTAAGTAATTGTAATACCTGCTAAAAGCTTGAAAAAAGGAAACCCTGGGTTGATTTGATGGAGAAACATCTAAGCCCAGTTCTCCAAAGGATGTGATCCTGAAAAACCACCACATCATGATATGCTTAATAGCATCTTGTGACCATCAGTACATTTTGGAAAACAGATGTTCTGCCCTCGTGCTATTCCAGATGAAGATACAAACTATGAGGATTTTATGTTTAATTGATCAGTACTCAAAACAGGACAGACACTCCTTAAAGCAGTTCCTTTTGGAAGCTATGTACTGATTCCTCCTCTACAGCTACCACTCCGATCACCCCTTCTACAAAGTTGACCTCACAGTCTGGGACACTTTCTTTTGGTTATCCTCATTGAAGGCAAATCTTCATCTTCTGAGTGTGTGTTTATTTTTGAAACCAGCCAGATATAATTTGGAACCAAGCCTAGAGAGTGGGATAAACAATCACACTTAGCAGTGTCTTTAATGGATCAGAAACACATTGTGACTGTAAAATAATAGTGTACATTTTCTTGGGTGGTTCTGAAAGACATTTCCAATGTGGAGCTTCAAATATACTTCCATGAAAGACAGCAGATTTGGAGTAAATGTGTGGTCTCCCAGAGCATAATGCTTTGAAAGCACTGCCATCCTTAACCACATTCACAATCCACAACTCTCTGCCCTCCTGCCTGAATCTCTACCTTTAGAGAGATATGGGATGGATGTGCTGGTTTAAAATCAGTACCAAACTGATTGAAGCCCTATTGGATCAGATCAAATAACATAAAGCAAATAGCTGGATTCATTAGCTTTTCTGTTTCCCTCCTTCTTCTATGCTCCAGACTTCAAAAGAGAAAAATCTAGACTATGGCACTTTTTTAAAGAATAGGAAAGGAATGCTGTGTTGTAGATTGGCAAAAAACGTCCATGGGGATCCCTAAACCATTATGGCAGCTTGAACCTCAGAGCAAAATGACCCAGAGGTAAATGTCCCTGTATCTTCAAAAGTGGAGTGTAGAGTTTCGAAAACAGGACTACTCCTACATCTTGAGTAGAAATAACCATGATTGCTGCATAGCTGCATGGTCATTAGATTATAATAGCTGAGAGGATTTGGGTTTATTGAGAAAAGAGCCAAGTTTCAAGTCATTTCCCAGGAATTCTGGAAGGCAGTTGCTTTTTATTTATTCCACTTACTGTGTGCTGTGAATCTTTACCTTTATATAAGCAATGCCATTGTCTCTAGTCAATGACCCTTCAATAAATATGATGAGCAAATCAAATCCTAACAAACAAAAAGGTTTTATACCTGCCCATGTAATTGTGGCAGACGCCGTGGTAAGGCTTCTGGTCACCAGATGTGAGAAAATTGCAGTTGAGGTTTAAAGATACTGTTTATTATGGAAGCCAAGGCTATTTCTGTGGGAGAGATCACATGCAAACTCACCAGTGGCATTTAACCACAGAGTGGAATCAGGGTAGATCTGCTGAGACCATCCTCCCCATGGCAGAACTTTAAAGGTATTAGGAAGCCTCCCCATTCCTTCCCAAAACCATCTTTTCTGATGGCCAGGTACTGGCACTTAAAATGCTCATCATGAGAAATGTAAACTGCATTCTTTGGGAAATGCAAAGTAACATATTGGGCCACTTACGGATTTACTCTATTTTAATGTAGATGAATGGCAAGGAGAGACCAGGAGTGCTATCACTGGACACACACAGACCAAGTTACTGATGTTTGCCTAAAAAAGATGAAGAGTTACCCACTGGAGAATTAGAAAAGCAGAAACACTGTTTGATACCAACACCAGCCCACCCTGCTGGGTCAGCCCCAGTTAGAGCTGCTTATAAGAACAAGATATAGGGCGTCCATAGACTGTTCCATAAGGGTGTCTGTTGCAAATTTATCAATCACCCAGCCTTACCACATTGAGGGGAGAAATTATGGTGGTGATCTAGGAATTAAACCAACAGGTTTGGCTTTGGGAAAATGCTCAAACAAAATTTCCAATGAGGGACAAGCAGGGGAGGACATGGAGAATCAGCCAGGTCAGTAGTAATATGGGCTGAGCAAAGAGAGGTACAGCACCCCAAAATAAGATTCAGTGCTCATTACTCACATCCTCTCTAGAGCTGCCATTGTTTCTCTTACACTCAGTCTTCAACTCCCAAAGGGAATGGAGTTTGGAGGTCTTCAGGGACCAAGCCGAATCAGAAAAATGCAAAGTTCATCAGTATGTCTTTAACTCTATCCAGTCTAGAATAGAGGAGTCAAGAAGAACATGAAACAGTCCAAGACAATATAACTTAATAGTCCTAGTCTTCTGGGAAGGCTGGATTCAGGAACCACTCAGAGAAGGGATGAAAACCTATGTATGTGACTGCTCTACAGATCAAAGGGAAGAGCAGATGCCAAAACATTTTAAGAGTTACACAGTGGATAAAGCAAAGTAAGCTTCATGTTCAGTAAGAATATGTTGTGTTAAACTTTTACATTAAGTTTACTATCAAGTTGGTGATTTGAAACAGATGTGAAAGAGTCACTGAAGTATGGCTTTTTCCCCCAGCATCCCACAGATCCTGCTCTCCCTATGGTCACCAATGATCTCCCTATTGCTATGTCCACTGACTTGTCTGAATCCTCAATCTTCCTGACCCTTCAAGAGACACAGTATCTTCACCTAATTAAAGCCAAGTATACCATAGAATACCGTAAGTGGAATAAATAAGGAACAGTAACACTAATGAGGATTCATGAGAAGGATGCATTGACCAACCCCCCCATCAAAACCCCAACTTCTTTGGACTTCTATGTTGCCTCAGCTGCTTCCCACTCCAATTGTTTATAACCAGATGTCACCTCTCTCCTTGGGAACTGGGCCAAACCAAGGAGGAACCTCATGTCAGGGACTTTGGAAAGTCTGAGGCCACTCCATCATTTCTCCCAGTGGTTTCCAAGGTTATCCCTAGTCTAACAGCATCCCCCTTGACAGTCTTAACAACTTCTACAGCTTTAACTGATCATTTCTGTTTAGGTAACTCTCCGACATCTCTCCCAAATCCAGTCATTCTCTTCCAGCTCTCTCCACTGGAGCTCCACTGGTGTTTCATTTTCTCAGGCTCAAAAGTGTCCCTCATGTTGACCCAAAGTAGGTATTTAATCAGTACTAGTTTCCTTCCTTCTCTCTCCATTGTTCCTTTACCTCCAATCAGCTTCCATATCCTGGGCTGTGCCTCTGAAATCCACCCCTCCCTCGGCCCACCACTCTCCCCCCAACTCAGTCTACTGTCCATCATCAGCCTCCCAATTGTTCTTCCTTCTTTCCCACCCAACCCCATCAACTTCTAGGACCCATCACAACCCAGCTTATATGTAGCTGCCGGATAGATCATATGCCAAACTTCCTTACAAGCAAATCTCACAGATAACCATGAAAAGCACCACCAGATATGTTCATCCATGACTACTTTGCAGTTTCATCTTCCACCACCATATTTATGCTTTGCTCCAGCTAGAAATTGGTCTGTCGAGCTCTAGATACACTCATCTCCTTACCAGGCATAGCTCATGTTCATAAAAACTTTCCCTCTTGTCAGACCGGCACACACTCATCAGTCCAAACATACCCCATCAAACTTTATTTCAGAATTATGCTAATATCATATAGTAATCATTGATTGAAGTTGGAAGGGAAGTACTTAAAGTTTTAATAATCTTCTCATGAATACTTATTAGTGTTACTGTTCCTTTATTCCAATTACAGTATTCTATGGTTTTACACTAGGCTTTAATTGGGTGAAGATACAGTCTCTGTTTAAAGACAAGCAGACAATATTTGTATGAATGGAATTTTTGGGTTTTCAAAGCCCTAATTGAGCTCTACCTCCTCTTGGAGCCTCTTTTTACCACTCTTTCACACTTCAAACTATGGAAATGATCCCTGAAAGTATAGTCTTTCTCTCACACTTCAGAAATTCATCATTCTTCATTTACACCTTTCTTGAGCCACATTGATGTTTGTCTGTAGCAGGGTTGTCTCTTTGTCTTGTCCACTCTAGACTATGAACATGCTGTGGGCTAGGATTGGGGCTCACTTATCTGTGTGTTCTCAGTGCTCCACACAGTAGTGACACACACAGGAGATGGTTGATTGCAGTTGTGTAGGTTAGATAGTGTCAAATTAAATGAAGAATTGAGATGGTGGCCAATAGAATTGAGAGCTTTAATAATTCAGATATGAGTCAAGTGGGGGGTAAGATTAATGTCTGTTGGGGGAGACAATGAACACTGGTCTTTCTTGAAATTATAAGAAATAAAGTGACAGAAGAACATTTTAGACCTATTTATAAAGACCTAGAGGAAAAAGGGAACTTGAAAAGAGGGAGGTAGGGAGATGCACTTGCCTGCATTTAAAGGGTCTTTGGATTACAAAGTGTTGAGTATAACAAGTGGGTAACAAGAGGAACCAGTCTGGCAAAGATAAGTTGGAGTCCAATTAAATGTGATGTGGCAACAGACACATGAAAAAGTGCTCAATATCGCTCGGCATCAGGGAAATCCAAATCAAAACCTCAATGAGGTACCACCTCACACCAGTCAGAATGGCTAAAATTAACAAGTCAGGAAACGACAGATGTTGGCAGGGATGCGGAGAAAGGGGAACCCTCCTACACTGTTGGTGGGAATGCAAGCTGGTGCAGCCACTCTGGAAAACAGTATGGAGGTTCCTCAAAAAGTTGAAAATAGAGCTACCATACGACCCAGCAATTGCCCTACTGGGTATTTACCCCAAAGATACAAATGTAGGGATCCGAAGGGGTACGTGCACCCCGATGTTTATAGCAGCAATGTCCACAATAGCCAAACTGTGGAAAGAGCCAAGATGTCCATCGACAGATGAATGGATAAAGAAGATGTGGTATATATATACAATGGAATATTATGCAGCCATCAAAAAGAATGAGATCTTGCCATTTGCAACGACGTGGATGGAACTGGAGGGTATTATGCTGAGCGAAATAAGTCAAACAGAGAAAGACATGTATCATATGACCTCACTGATATGAGGAATTCTTAATCTCAGGAAACAAACTGAGGGTTGCCGGAGTGGGGGGTGGGGTGGGAAGGATGGGGTGACTGGGTGATGGACACTGGGGAGGGTATGTGCTCTGGTAAGCACTGTGAATTGTGCAAGACTGTTGTATCTCAGATCTATACCTCTGAAACAAATAATGCAATATATGTTAAGAAAGAAAAAAAAAAGAAGAAGAATGTAGCAGGAGGGGAAGAATGAAGGGGGGGAAATCGGAGGGGTAGACGAACCATGAGAGACGATGGACTCTGAAAAACAAACTGAGGGTTCTAGAGGGGAGGGGGGTGGGAGGATGGGTTAGCCTGGTGATGGGTATTGAGGAGGGCACGTTCTGCATGGAGCACTGGGTGTTATGCACAAACAATGAATCATGGAACACTATATCTAAAACTAATGATGTAATGTATGGGGATTAACATAACAATAAAAAAAATTTTTTTAAAAATGTGATGTGGCAACATAATACCAAGTCACACTGTTCTATGGGCAACTGAAGACCTAGGACTTGAGCTAAAATGAGAGCTTTGGGAGTCGTCAGCATAGAGGTGCTAGTTCTCCCTGAACAGGGATAGAGAAAAAGAAACACAGCAGAGGATCTAGGCATTTCCTCCAGTTGCAACAGAAAGGGGAAAGTCAGGCTAATAGGAGCTGGAGAACAGGTAGTAGGAGATATAACAAGAGGACCCAGAGTGTGAGGGTTTATGGAAATCATTGAAGGTACATTTTGAGGGAAAGGCAGGTATCTATATTAGCAATACCAGTACAGCTGACAAGTTGAAAGGAGAGGTTAGCTTCTCTTTCAGCAGTTTCTACAGAAACTGGTCTTTAGGCAGTTTAAGAGAAAGGGGAGCAGAGAATCAACCCTGAGTGATGAGGGTGACAGTGGGAGATAGCAGTGAGGTTTGGGGAGGACTCTCAGTATTGCCAAGGACCCTGCAGCCAAGGCAAGATGGTCATGAGTGCTGGAGGCCAGGTTTTCTGTACAGTGTCGCCTTGGTGGGAACCTCCCAGGAGGACAGAACCCCTTCCCCATCATTTGCCAGTGGAACATATTGGCTGGGGTCAGTCATTTAATGCATTTCTTCCTAACAAAGGGATATTTTTATGAAACAGCCACAGCAGGTTATTTACAGTACATAAATATGAATGAGAAACACATTTACTATGCCAGAGAAATAAAGTTTATTGGGAAGTAAATGAAGAAGCTTCCTTGCATTCCAGAGAATACCAAAGAAGCAAGAAAAGCAGGAAACACAATACATGCAGGAAATGCCCTAAAAGTAATACCTGGAGCTCGGATCACAGGGAGCTGGACATCTTCAGAAACAAAGACACTCAAACTTCAATAGGAAGGGATTTTCCAGACATTGGAAGTTAACGATGTGTGTCTTTGTTTGTTGAATCTGGAAAGCATTTCCACGTCTAGAAATATCACATTTGGCATGGCTAGGCTTCTAACTGGCAGTTGAGCTCCAACAAAAGCAGGACCTAAGGACTTTTCCTGTGCTTGATCTGAATGGCTTCATTGTTGTCTTCAAAGAGGATGCAAGTTCTTAAATTAAGAGCAACGCGTTTGAGAGTTGCCACAGGACCCACAGGAATTGCCGCAAGCGTTGGTGGTGGCACATGGGTTGCAGGGGAGCCTGGGAGGACAGAGATTTAGAATGGATTGGGGATTGTGGAGAGAGCCCTAAGGTACCTAATGAAACAACCCATGAATTCTCAGTGGTCGGAGATAGTTGGAATCAAATTTGATTGTTATCAAATCCTTCTCCCCATCCCAGAAGGCCTTATGCTGAGGTGGAAAATTGTCCTTTTGAAAAATATGTTCTCATGCTCTTGAGCTCTCATGGAACTAACACAATCTGCCTTACCCAACAGTTATTATAACAATCTCTCCACCACCACTTCTCCATTGTTAGCTCCCTGAGGCAGGGGATGTATGCCCTTCATTTTCAACCTTCAATTTCTGCTTAACTATTCACATAGTGAATTCTCTATAAACGCATGTTGTTTTGTGAGTTGAAAATGTGGCCCAAATGTGTATGCTCACAATGTCTTGTAGTCCCACCACATGTTTCCCAGAGTTCTTTGCCTCCTACTCACTTGCAGTCCTCGCTCTCCAGCAGGCCCCGGTATGTGTTGATCTCACACTCCAGCCGGGCCTTGACGTCCAACAGCACCTGGTACTCCTGGTTCTGCCGCTCCAGGTCACACCTGATCTCAGCCAGCTGGGACTCCACGTTGCTGATCATGCACTGCACTTGGCCCAGCTGGGAGCTGTAGCGGGCCTCGGTCTCCGTCAGCGTGTTCTCCAGGGAGTCCCTCTGTGCAGGGAAGATAAAGAATGTCACAGAGCCACTCCTCAGGGAGCTTCTCCCTGGGGTTCCAGAGAAGTCCCAGGCTTCATGAGGTCACGAGAGTGTGGACAGTACCCTGAAC